>NC_083475.1:18293182-18335682 GCF_030014155.1 Tachysurus vachellii
GAAATAAAAAAAGAAGTATATTGATGTGTATAATGAGTATATTGAGGATATTGATGTGTATAATGAGTATATTGAGGATATTGATGTGTATAATGAGTATATTGAGGATATTGATGTGTATAATGAGGATATTGAGGATATTGATGTGTATAATGAGGATATTGATGTGTATAATGAGTATTAATGTGTAGAACTATATTTCTATATTTCAGTAAAACAGTTACTAAAACAGTTAATAAAAGCTCCTTTACACTAATTAGATTTTCTATCATATATAATACAGTTTTAGTCCTTGTGTGATTTCTCTTAAAGTGGATCTCGGTTAATTTACGTCTCATTTACAGACTTTCTTGTGATTTTATTTATTTATTTATTTAAACGTGAGTGTTTACACAGAGTTCTACAGTTGCTATAGTAGATAATAAAGCATATTTTACTGCAATTATTTTTTTTTTTAATGCATCTACATATATAAGAATGTATGTAGAAAGATACATACATCATTTTATATATTATGCTATATGGTGTATGTATGTGTGTATGTGTGTGTGTGTATATATATATATATTGGCTTGGTCCTTGTGTGCAGTGAAATTTATCTAAGTGGTTTACATCTATTTATTTATTTATTTATTTATTTATTTGGTTAGGGCTATATTTATCTTTGCTCAAGCCTTGTTGATAAGTCAAACCACCTGTACAGATTTCTTAACTTATGTCTTTATTTGAGATTGAGAACTAGATGAATAAATGTAGTTCATGCTTGTAGACGTGACAATGGGTTTTTAAAAAGTCTGGAAAGGCGGAGAGAGAAATTTTAGAGAGTCGTGGACATACTTTACATCTTATTTTTTGCATTATTTTTTTCCTTTATTATCCCCAAATAAAGATTGTTTAACAGAGATCTGGGACACAATAGTTAAGCATTAAAAAGACTTCTTGGAAATGTTCTTCTTGTATAGTAAATTTCTTAATCCTGGTGAAGCATGTTGGCTGTGTTTGTGAGAAACTAATCTTGATCACTGTCCTGTCTGGACTTGATGCCTCCTAGCTCTTCATTCAGAAATGTAGATTGTGTGGAGAAAATAATTTGTACTGGATAAGGTAATGTGAGCTGAGAAGGAATGTGACACTTTAAACTGCTATTGTTGTTGATCTTCTTGCGCTTCTGATGGCAAGCTTTAGCCACCTATCTGAGGTGGCTCTCCAGTTGTTATTTAAATTCGGAACCTCTTCAGGTGTGAACAGCCGCTTGCACCTTTCTGAGTACAGAGTATAAGAACATCCTCCTTGGGCCTTCTCTTCTCTTTTCATCACATTGTGTCCTTTATACATACAGCGTTGTCTGGTGTAACGCATATTATATCCCCAATAAGCATTTTAAAATTGCTTTAAAACACTTCTTTACGTTTACAAATGTCTCTTGCTCTAAACTTAAATGATCACGCATAATAATTGAGCATAATGGCTACATAATGTGTGAACAGTACAAAAATGCGGTGTTCATATAAATAAATAAATATATAAATTCAGTTAGTCTGGAAAAATGTACCATACAAGAGGTTTTTTAAAGAGTGTTTGTGTGTTTACATACACCTAAACCTTGATTGGTATCTATCTAAATGATAGATAGGTACGTAGATAGATAGATAGGTACGTAGATAGATAGAGAGGTACGTAGATAAGTAAATAGATAGGTACGTAGATAGATAGATAGGTACGTAGATAAGTAAATAGATAGATACGTAGATAAGTAAATAGATAGATACGTAGATAAGTAAATAGATAGATACGTAGATAGATAGATAGATAGATAGATAGATAGATATATACGTAGATAGATACGTAGATAAGTACATAGATACGTAGATAAGTAGATAGATACGTAGATAAGTAGATAGATAAGTAGATAAGTACATAGATACGTAGATAAGTAGATAGATACGTAGATAAGTAGATAGATACGTAGATAAGTAGATAGATACGCAGATAAGTAGATAGATACGTAGATAAGTAGATAGATACGTAGATAAGTAGATAGATACGTAGATACGTAGATAAGTAGATAGATACGTAGGTAGATAGATGGATAGATGCGTAGATGGATAGATACGTAGATGGATGGATGGGTAGATACGTAGATGGATACATAGATATGTAGATAGATGGATAGATAGATAGATACATACATAGATAGATATAGATAGATACATACATACATACATACATACACATACAAACAAAATGTTATTTAGTATCTACCGGAAGTGGTTAATATTACAAAATGTGCAAATATATGTACAATAAATAAATAAAGCTATGGCAGGAAATATGTGCATAAGAATATGGACATATGTGCTTGTTGTATATACAGAGCAATATGTGTAAAAAAAAATATATATATATATATATCTCAAATATCATTATGTACAGTACATGTGTGCATTACAGCAACGAAGATAATGTACATAAATGGAGGTAAACTAATTAGAGTAGAGTAGAGTAGAGTAGGAAATTAATTTACAGTTATATACATTTATTTTATTTGGTAATTAATTTTGGACAAACTTTGTAAACAGATTACAATAGACATAACGTTGTAGACATAATATTGTAAACAATAGACATAACATTTACTTACAGGGAAACACATGTCAAGGTCGTGTTGTGCAGTCACGTGTCTGGGGGAGGGGTGTGTGAGTGTGTTTGGGGGGTGTAGTTAATGACAAATCTATTGTGGAAATTTTTTGTTAAAATTATATGAAGTAGGAAAGAAGTAAGGTAAGGAGTGAAGAACAAGAGAAGGTAAAGGAGAAGCATATGGTGAGGTAGTTAAACATTATAAGGTAAATGGGCCATTAAGATTGTGGAGGCCCCAGAAGACCTTGGTTAAAGTCATCAGCTTCGGTATCTCTGTGCAAATATTGTCTACTGGACAAACTATCCCTGGTACCACCTGGTTTGTTTTGTCTTTGTGACTGCCAATAAACCTACCTCAACTGCATCCAGTCTTCATCAGTTTGGCTGTTCATTTCTTCTTTGAATTCCATCTTAGAATTATTGTTTACAACTATAGTCAGATTGTAAGAGTTAGCTTTGGCCAATGCAGGTTGGAGAGAAGTTTTTACTACATGTGGTTTGCATATAGACACTACCAATCAGAGAAGTATTTGTTTTTGGTTGTTTTGTGCAGTACAAATAAATTTTGTAAATGTAATTATTTAATTGTAATTAGTATTATGTAATAGTTTGTAAAATGTATTTATGAATCTATGTATTATATTTAAATTTTATTACATTTTTATTATGTGATTATATATAATCTTTATTTTCTCTTTTCTCAGATGATTTTGCATATTTGAGTTTAGTATCAGGAACCTGTTATTGTTGGTTCCTAACACTAAGAACTTATTTCAGTGTATGTGAGAAGTGTGAGTGAGTTGAAGACCAAGTAGGAGATTACAGGAAATAAGAATAATTACAAAAATACGATAATATATATGTGCCTGAGACTACTGCATTTAAGCTGCTAAAAAAATTAAAAGAGAAATGACAATCAAAAGAAAGGCAAATAGAAATGTTATATGAAGTGCTTATGCTGTAGCTAAAGTGGGATCGTTAAAGTGTTATGACCTTTATTTGTAAAGGCAGATCCTAGACAAAATTAGTTGCTGTTATCAGGTATGGTTCAGGAGCTATACGATCAAGACAAAACTGTACACCTTGTGATCCTGCTTCATCCTGAAGACTTTCGGGGCTACTATCAGAACTTGTTTTTATAAATTATTAATCCATAACTCCTGATTAGGTCATTTAACTCTGCTGTGGTGTAATTGGGAAAAAAAAGACTTTTTGTTATGACATTTAATTATGCTTTATGTATAAGACATTTTTATTATTATTATTTTGGGACAGTCAGAAACTACGCCATCACCGAAGAACCAGCAGGGGATGAGATCATCCCTCACAATGCAGCCATACAGTCACACAACTCCTGTAATAAATCAACTGCCTGCAACACAATGGACTTCCTGCAGTAGGATGCCTAGCCCTGCAATACAGGTGCAATATTACAATATGCAACAAATTGTGTCACATCAACAAAATATTCAACAGTCTCATGGATTAAGGAATGATCAGTCTTCCTCTCAGCCTGTTTCAAGTTCAGCACATTTGCAGGCAAGACAGATGCCGTTTAGCAACTCATGGAGCGAAGTTTCTCTCAGACATTCATCTCAAACAACAGCTACTTTACCAAATGGACACTTTGCACAATTGCCAGCCTCCCAGCATGGGACCCTCACTCAAAACACCAACCATCATTTCTACTCAAGGCATGATGACCGTGATATTGTTCCTCAGCAGAACTATAATATGGTACCCTTGAACAATGTCAGCGGTACGACCGTTTCTTCATTCTCTTCTGCTCATAGTAATGCAAATAATGTAGCTGAACAAAATAACCTGAGACATCAGTCAGTTTCACCCCAGTACAAGTATTCCAATGGACATAATCATAGAATGAACATTCATCAACCTGCAGTTCAGCCACAACAAACAGATCTGTTTTATCAGGTTCTGTCTAATCAGGCACCGCAGAACCATCACAACAATCAAGGTCAGATAAGAGAAGGAATAGAAAATGGTGTTTTATATAACTCTTATAACCACCACCATGCTACATCACAAAGACACATCACTCCATTGCAGCCTTCATACTACAATCAACAGACTGGTCAGAGCCATTCAAGCTATATGGCTAATCAGGTTCAATATTCATCACAAACCCATCATCAGCCTCCAGTCTACAGAACGGAGAACAATTCTGCCAGTTACGCTCTTTTAAATAACCCGCCTTCATACTCATCAAACACAATTCACCACTTTGTCAATCAAAATCAGAGGATAAATCAAAGTGCAGAATTAGGTTTACCTCATGTCCAGCCCCAGATTCAACAGCAACATTGCAGCACCAAGCAAGCTACTGTACCTGCCATTCAACGCAACAAACAATCACAAGACTTACAATTAAATAACCCAGTCAATAGGTCCTCACAAGTTATATCTTCTAACAAACCTACCAGGACATCACCTTCCAGCTATTCAGAACCGAATCTCAACTACACCAAAGTCAATGTACAGGCTACGCAAGAGAAGCAGAGCACACAAATGCCTTCTCAAAAGCATGGCACTAGACCTCAGCAAAAACAAAGCCACATTCCCACTAATGAAGGCTACTCTAAGACACCAGAATCTGCCCATTATAGTGCCTATCCAACCCTACACAGTAAAAATATCCAAAGGGTGACGGACCATCAGACACCTGTCCAGAGAACAGAAATTTTAAAAGAGAATGATGTGCTTGGAAATCAAGTGACAGTATCAGATGTTCCAAGATTTGATGGGATACAGAGCAGAGGAACACAGACAGACTTGAAAACTGAGAGAAAAGTTGGATGTGAAAGTAACAGACATGGAGAAGTGCAGTACATTGAGGACATAAATGAAAATCTGGAGCTTATAATTGCACAGCAGAAAGTGCTTCAACAATCCCGCAAAGCAGTAGCTGTAGTTCCACCAATTTCTCAGCAGGTTCCCGGTCCAGAAAAGAAAGACTGCGGCACAACAAGCTCTGATGATAGCCTGCCCTTCAAGATAGATGCTGTCTGGTCTCTTGATAAGGACGCCAAGAACGTGGACCAAGACCCAAATGCACAGAATCAACCCAAAGAAATAACAGAAGAATTACTGCAGGTGTATTCAGTACCACAGGAATGTAATGAAGATGAATCTACAGTTAAGAGCCTAATAGCTGACACTCCAAGCTCTGATGATTCTCTGTCTAAAATGGGCTCGAACACATCTCAAGACCCTGTTTGCGCTACTGTTTCAGCACCAGAAGCTCCAGAGGAGCGCAACAGTGTAGAGACTGACGAATCAAATTGCAATAGAGTTGACTTGTCCGAGGTTGAAGTGCTTAAATTTACAGTGGTGAATTTTAAAAACTGGGTGAAGTTTTCTGAAAGTCAACTAGAAAGCAATATAAAAGAACCAGTAGCAGATCTTGAGAAGCATCTCGTGGATCTCTACTGGGATGGAAATGCACAAAATATATTAAAACAACTGCATGTGCTCCTGGCAGATTTCAGTAGTCTCTCTTCTCATTTGTCCAGGAAAGAAGTGCACACGGCAGTGTTTCAATATCTTCAACCCAAAGACTTATTGAAACTGGAACATGGTTATCACATTCTGAAAAACGACACAAACATACCAACTGAGGAATTTAGGTCCTCGTGGTTGAACGTGGATGGACAGACTGCTGATATAGAAAATATTCTTGCAGAACCAATTTTGGAATTAAACCTTACTGATTATGCTTTACTGGTGGGTCACAATACTCTTAATGCTTATTCAGAGTCTGAACCTTCCACAAAGGTGAGTGATGCAGAAACCCATTGCCATAAGGACAAGGCGACTACTAAAGAGCTTGCAAACTCGCAGCTATGTGACAGTAAATCCCTTGATAAAATCTATACGCAAGAACCATCAAAGAAGCGTGAAGATGAAAACCTGAAACACCAGCAGCAAAATCAAAATTTAAATCCTGAGGAATCTGAAGACTCAAATGAAACAGCAGACACCCTGTCCAAGATCAGTAGAACAGAATGTGAACAAGTCTGCGGAGATGCAAGAAAGGAGCTTGGTACTTCTAAGACTTACTCAGAATCCGTTGAGCAGGCAGATCTTTTAAATGAAGCTGATTCCAGCAATGACCCTAAATTAATTGAACTCTCACTTCTGTCATCTGATGATACTAGAACAATTTCTAAGGAACAGACTGGCTGCGATTGGCAAAAAGAGCCTTCTCAGTTGTGCCAGGATGAAACGACAGTTTTGGTCATCCCAGACAGTGAGTCAAAAGATTTCTGCAATTCAGGCAAGCCAATCAAGTTCACTTGCCATCATGTGGCTGACAGCAAAAGGGATGTTGAAAATTTCTGCCCCAGGTGCTGGGAAGAGACACCTTTACTGGATCTAGAAGAAGCTCTCCACAGCCCAGAGGAGAGTATTCCTAATATGAGAAGTCCTCCTCAACAGTATGATCAAAGTCAGTATGATCAAAGCTGTAATCCACACTCTGATAATGCAGTACAATTTGAGTCTGGATTACCAGAGAGTAGCAGCATAGCTGGCTCACCAACTTCAAAGGATGATGTATCCGAAGTCACTTTCTCAGAACCAGAATTTAACCCAGGTGATACCGTAGAGTGTCCGGCACCAAATATTGAAAAACCAGTCGTTCCAGCGCAAACCAAAATTCCAACAGATGAGGTTTCTCCATGGAAAAATCGACCACACAAAAAGTTAAAACTATCCAAACAGGAAAAAAAGACTGTAGATGAACTTTTCACTGCTGATGAAAAAGCTAACTCCAAAAATATACATCCAAGTGACCTTACTGTTACCCTAGCTGAAGATGACCAGAAATGTTGTGACGAAAGGAAAGAAACAGAAGGAAGAAAAACTCCAATCAAGCAAAAAATTCAACTTAATGCTTCAGAACCTGATAAACAAGACCTGAATGTGAACATGTGCTCAGAGAGCAGCAGTAACTCTTCAATTCCTTCAGCCTATAGAGTTAATATGAGCCTCGAAGATCCAGACACTGATCTAGGTGATTCAAAACAGAGCTCTAATTTACCAATTAAAGAATCAGAATTATCTGATACTTCACCAGATAAAGAAGCGCATGAACAAGTGCCCTCAGAGGGTGTTAACCTCACCGTGCCAAATGTAGCACAAGTGTGTGAGGCTCAATCTCTCTTACAGAAAATTGAAAAGAGAAAAACAGACATTCTGTCACCGACAACAGCATCAAAACAAAAATATTCTTCACCAAGATATCCACCATATAAAAAGGTAAAGGTTAATAGAACTATATCAGCACCTGCCGAAGATGACCTTTTCACCCCGGATATCGTGGTTAAGAAAGCTAGCAGTTCAAGTGACCTTAATGTTAATCCTTCTGAAGATGTACAGCATCATTTTAAAGATGAAAGAAACAAAAAAGGAGAAGAACGAAAGTCTTCAGTCACTCATCGCAATCAGCATTCTGGCCAAATTACAACAGACGCACATGGGAAACTGACAACGGTATCTGTTAAGTCTCAAGTGATAAATGATATGTTTCAACCGAAAAGACCGACTGTTGCAGCAAATTCCAATGGCAACAACAAGAAAATACTTGGTAATACACAACCAACTGGACAAAGCGAAGGAAAGAAAAATATGAAATTTGCACTGTATGGATTTAATAATGGCAATGGCAGAATGGTTCAGCAGCAGTTCTTCAACAGGACAAAGTCATCAACAGCTCCTGTTTACATCACAGTTTCATGCACAAATGAAACATCCCAGAGCTACAAGGAGGACACGCTTTCGGCTAAGCAAAAGGTCTATAGCCAGTGGAGTAACACGTTTGTGGAAACAAAAAAGAGTACCTCTTCTCATAAGAAACGTCAAAATGGTGTGAAAGGAGAACTGGATTCCATGATGAAAGCACTCAAAAGACACCGTAAAGAAATATCTGCTATCAGAGAGAAGCAACCCACAGGTGGTTTGAAGCAAAAGAAGATTGTATAAAAGTGCTGAAGATTTTCTTTGAAGACAAAAAGCTGAAATGAACCCTTGCTGATGAAAATATAACTGTGGGAACAAAAACTACACTGGCTCTTTAGTATGTTATAAAATAAGCTTTTGCTTATACAGAACCAGAGAGTGTTGGCCAAGAATTAGCTCATGAACCATCACGCTTGTCTTTTAATAATGAGTTAGTGTGACTCACACCACCATTAATGTACAGAGCTGCATGCTAAAAAGAAAAAGGTGGACTTGTATCTTGAAAAAAACTTGAAAGCTATACAAAAACTATGTGCACTGACTGTGGATTTAGCTATTTACATGAAATTGTCTTTGATTCACATCTGGTTCAATCTGGTTAAAAAGTGTCAAACAAGCCATTTCGTCTGAACTTGTTTTATGGTGAATTGTAAAAGCTAGCATTATGGTTCATTTCTGTGCTGAATCCACTCCTCTATTCTTTCACTTAAAACGTCTAGTGAAAGAGTTCTTTGTTCTCTTTCCTACTATAAGTAGCATGAAATGGTTGATTTGTAACTGATAATATTCTGTGTGTCATTTTACTTCACTACATTTTTAGTGGTTCATGAACTTTAAGATTTTATTTGGTCCAAGAGCTGGTAACTTGATGGCCATTGTGAACTTTTTGTACCTTTTTTTTATATTGTTGATCTGTATTTTTGTAAACACTTTTATAATAAATTCTTTGTAAAAAAAAAAAAAAAAAAATTTGTCATTGGGTGAATTAGTTTTGTGAAAATCAAATAAATTAACAGCTTCATCTTGTGGAAGGAAAACTCAATGAAAGCATTTTTAAGAGTTAAAAAAATATAAATTAAATATCTATTTAATGTCTTTTTAGTGAATATCTTTGGACAGGGGAAAGACTTGTAACTGAAATTCAGAATATAAACATTATTTAGTTAAATAATAAATATAACACTAGGTGTATGCGGTGTGAGATGGACAGCGTTCATATTGCTAACTGCTTCTGATCGCATTAAGTCAAAGGTCTTAATTATCATAATTATTTTGTCTAGGTCAAAGTCATGAAGGAAGTCTTCAAATCAAAAACCTTTTATTGTCATTTCAACCATATGATGCAGTTGATGCAGTACATAGTGAAATAAAACATTTCTCCAGGACCATGGTGCTGCATAAAACAACACATAGCTAAGGACTAAAAAGTAATGTGCATCTAAAAAATGTTAGGAGGGAGAAAGAATGTTGAAAAGATGCAGAAGGGGAAACATTTTAAATGTTAGATTGTTATGTGTTAAATGTTACGACATTTAAGTAGACGTTGGGGAAATTTATGACATTTAATTGAGGAAGTCTGACTAGCTACGCTTAGAGGCTAGAGCAGGTTAACCACAGAAATGTAAAAATAGATGCTGCACAGTAACCAAAGGCAAATGCAGAAGTTTATAGAGTCTATATCACTAATAAACAGTTTATTAATGCACGATAAATAAGACAAATGGTAAAGAGGCTTGGATTAAGGAAAAATATAAATAAATAATCCACGAGACTTTGAATTGAGAGTTGAGTGTGCAGAATCAAGGATGCACCAGCACTGCTGGACTGGTACTGAGGCAAATACAATCGTATGCAAAAGTTTAGGAACCCCTGACAAGTTCCAAGATTTTCATTTATAAATATTTGGGTGTTTGGATCAGCTATTTCATTTTGATCTATCAAATAACTGAAGGACACAGTAATATTTCAGTAGTGAAATGAGGTTTACAGAAAATTAACAGAAAATGTGCAATATGCATCAAAACAAAATTAGGGGCATAAATTTGGGCACCCTTGCCATTTTGTTGATTTGAATACCTGTAACTACTTAGCACAGGTGCATCAAATCATGAGAGAAGGTATTTAAAGTGGCCAATTGCAAGGTGTTGTTCTCTTTGACTCTCCTCTGAAGAGTGCAACATGGAGGCCTCAAAACAACTCTCAAATGACCTGAAAACAAAGATTGTTCAACATTATGGTTTAGGGGAAGGCTACAAAAAGTTATCGTAGAGATATAAGCTGTCAGTGTCCACTGTGAGGAACATAGTAAGGAAATGGAAGACCACAAGCACAGTTCTTGTTAAGGCCAGAAGTGGCAGGCCACATAGAATATTGGAAAGGCAAAGGATGGTGAGAACAGTCAAAAACAGCCCACAGACCACCTCCAAAGACCTACATCAACTTGCTGCAGATGGTGTCACTGTGCATCGTTCAATAATTCAGCGCACTTTGCACAAGGTGAAGCACAGGAGAGTGATGCGAAAGAAGCCTTTTCTGCACACAAGCCACAAACGGAGTCGCTTGAGGTACGCAAACACACATTTGGATAAGCCAGCTTCATTTTGGAATAAGGTGCTGTGGAGTGATGAACCAAAGATTGAGTTATTTGGTCATAACAAGGGGCATTATGCAAGAACACAAGCATTCCAAGAAAAACACTTGCTACCCACAGTAAAATTTGGTGGAGGTTCCATCAGCTTCTGAACTGAATATTGTACCAATTTTTTTTATAGCTTCACCACAGTGAAGTGAAACTATTTGTGTTACCAATGGTCAGAAAAGACTGCAAATCTATGGACTCCCTGACTAACTGAATGCTAGATGACAAATTGAGAGTGCCATCTCTAATTTTAGCAGTGACATGATCCTTTGAAGAAATCATTTCATTTTCCACATCTATCAAACTGTTTTAAATTTCTTTTACATTTCACATTTTTTAAATTAAATGTGAATGTTTTGCAGAAAAACGTCTCACTCATGTTGAACGCTCAGCAACATAATGAGCAGAGGTAGTGGAAAAATCCAGAGAGATAAGAACCAAGGACACTCATTATTTTTTATCTTACATGCTTGAGGTTTGGTTATAATGGTGACATAATTCCAGACGAATGGGGAAATAATGGTGTCCGGAAAGTTCATATTTGTCCAATAGGAAGAGTTCAAAGTGATCAAAGTGCAGCTGAGATCATAGTTTTAGATAACAAGAGTGTATATAAGGAGCATGGTTTTGAGCCTCATTTTGAAGAAGCATGGATGTCGTGTATGATCGACACTGATCGTCAATAAAGTCTGACTAAATCAGTCTTTCCTTTATTTCCATTATCATGCTAGATTGGGCTAGTCAGGTCAGTGTGGTGATTGGAGATAGATAGATTATTTTAGAGACTCAGTTTTTGTCTAGTTTTTTATACCACAATCTGGACTGATGTTTCAGGAAACCCAGTGTCAGAAATAATCACAGCAACGTTGGATAAAAAAACAGGAGTGTGTTTATGTGTGTGTCCGTGTTTGTGTGTGTGTGTGTATGCATGCATTTGTGTGTGCATATGAGAGAGTTATACATTGTGGCTTTCATATCTTTAATTGGTCTTGACAGGTCTAGGTCAAAGGACATAATCAATTATAATCAATCATAAACAAAATATTGATCATAATTATCATAGTTATTAGAATTTTCATAATTATATGATAATTATACTGATAGGTATCGATAGGTATCATGTGTGTAGATCACCAGTTTTACAAACTGCAATTTTCAAGCTTCATTATAAATGAATGGAGATTCACAATAGGATATTGCATTTTACAAGGCCTGGAATCATAATTAGGGGGTTATTTGCACCGGTGCACAATTCTTAATTAGACCCACATCAGGTTTGCTCAGAGTTCCTTAAGAACTGGGATTATCTAAAGAAAAATGTGGTAACTGCTACATTGCTTTGAGCACTGTGTTTGCTTGTGGTGTTATCTCAAATGTTCTGTCTGCCAAGGCTATCCAGCTCAAAAACATTACAATATTCTCACTATAAAACAGTGGGATATGATCTGGGTTTCCAATCACTAGTTTTCACACATCTCAATGTCACACTCTCGTAAGTCTTCCCACTTCTGTTTTTCATCTTTTGATAGAGACACGTGTATGAATTCTCCAATGATTGTATTTTCAGACTCACTTCTACAGTACATCTGTGATCATCTTAATACAAATTCTTAAACAATAACACATCTACTTCTTTTCACTTCTCAAACTACTTTTTTTCATAATGTGCATCTGGTCCCATATGAATATGAGCTGTGCAGTGCAGATCATGTTTGTTGATGTATTGTGTGCGTGTATTGTTAGTAACAGTGCTGGCCTTATCTATGACCACTTGATTCACCGAATTCACAGCAGAGGTGCTGAGTTTCATATACAGAACACCCTGAAATTCAACTGGTTGATTTGTAGTGTTAATTAGGCTTATTCTCAATTTGCAAATTAAATCTCTGCAGGAAAATGTAAATAATCTTTGAATTTTCTCCCACGCCATAAATGTTCTTCTCAAGATAATCCCAGACGCTCCTGGATTCTGAAATCTTCCACTTGTTTTTGACATCTGTTCAAATTCATCCACAATTAAGTCAGATCTTATCAGGGATGTGAACCTATACTCCCCTTTGTTCCCATGACTGGTAACATAAAGAATGTTTATAGCAGGGCCATCTGTTGTAAGACTGCTTATGGTAGTGGGGGGGGAATATGTGTGTGTGGGGGAGAATGTGTGTGTGTGTGTGGGGGAGAATGTATGTGTGTGCCTGAGAGAAAGAACAATGTGCTCTGTACAGAAAGTCTACAACATTATCAGAGAAGATTGTTTTATACAATTATTCTCACATATGGGAATAGGCCCAGTAAAACTTTTTAATAGTTTTAAAGTAATATATCGTCGCTGTCGGGCGGAATCCTTGTATCTCCAAAACCATTATTTTTCAGGAAATTAAAAAAACGCGTATTTTTTGAGTTATTAAACATTGTATCGTTAAAGTTGTTATTATACCTTATATTGCTATCATATACTGTTGTGTACCAACATTAACACAACATTTTCCCAAAGTCACGTTTTATCGGAGATACAAGCTTTATGACTTGGGAGCAGGGAGATACGAGATTATGCTGTCATTGATAAGAACGGTACGGACACAGACGTCGCTGCTGCCAGCAGTGTTCAATAAAGTCTGCGGTCACGTTGAGCCTTTTGACAAGAGACAAGGCTTCAATAGTTAACCAAAGCTAATGACTGTAGTTACATACATCTTCCTAAACTTTATTTTAAAGGTTTAAGAGCTATAAGTGATGCAATACAAAACACGATAAGCTGATTAGGCTGTCTAATAGGTGGTAATTAGTCTAATCTGCTCGCAAACTTACCTTCGTGGCTCACGAGTTTCTTTCTGCACAAAACAAAACAAAACAGTTTTTTTAACAAAACAGACCTACTCAAATGTATCTAACCTAACTGTTTTCACTTGTTGTGTCCAAAAAACAGTGTTTTACATGCACAGTGCCAAGAGAGGCATTGTCTATAAGTAGGCTGACTTAAATTCAGTAAAATAATAATAAAAACAATAATTTAATAGTGGTATCCAAAACATTCAATTTAATTCAAATATTATATTATAAAAAAACATTTTAAAACGTCAATGAACATGTATAATAAGCAGTAATAAATAGTAATAAATAGATACTAAAGATACTAAACTATAGTATCTATAATAGATACTATAGTAATAAAATACATCAATAACACAGATAAACATAGATAAAATCATAGTTAAAGGAATAGTTCACCCAAAAAATAAAAGTAATAAAGGTCAAATTATCGTTTCACTACGTTATACGGCATGTTTACGTATAATAACGAGGCAAAAAGCCAGCCAGCTTGCTTAAAGTGATGAGCATGACGGCAAAGGCAGCTACTTGTTGAACATAACGGTTTGCCTTGACATTGTAAGATACAATCCTATCTTATCTGCAATGCACAGGGTTTAGTCCGCGTTGCAGTGGATTGTCTTGCGCTAAATTCCTGTCCTCAGACGAGCACCAGAACTAGCGGGGGTCAAGATTTTTTTCTTTGAGCCCCACGAAAATCACTTTAGAAATATGCCGCAAAGCTCTCCTGCGGAGTGAAGAAGAGGTGGAGTTACGAGGTTTCTCAGACAGTTGAAGTGTCCAATGGAGTTAAGAGATTTGCGCTCAAGCTATTTTCAAGGCTTTAGATTGGTTAATAACTTGTAAAAATAACAGACCCAAGTGGGGACTGACCAATAGCATCGATATGTGAAAAAATATGAAATTGACAAAATTTGGACATACAAGGTTTCCGCCCGACAGCGACGATATATGACTAACATATAAATAACCACACCTGAGTCAAAGTGTAAACAAGAAAAGAAGTTTATTGTAATCATAAACTTAGTAAAAGTAGCCAGACTCAGTGCTATCAGGCCTAGGAGAAGTAGGAGTGTAATCTGGGGATCCAGGTTCAGACTCAGAAGGAGAATATGCTAAAGAGGGGGAGAGAGGAGATGGAGGAGAAGCAGGAGTTCCAAGCTCAGGGCAGCAAGGTTCAGCATGAGGACAGCCATCAGTCTGAGTTCTCTGATCAACGAGGTCAGACAAAGGAGTTTGGGTGGAGGAAGTACGAGTCAGAGGTTTCTTCACAATGTGTGAGGAAGTGAAAGGACGCTCAGAGTCTGTTCTCTTTCTGAGAACAGAGCTGTTCCATGAACTTAGAGAGTTCATGGGTTATATGACACAGCTGAAAGCAACGGTAACCAGTCAAAAGTTCAGCTGGAACAGGCCTCATGTAGGGAGAAGGGCGAGACAGCTGAATCATTCGAGCAGCTGGACGAACCTGCTGACTCTGAGATTGAGGATCTAAGGGAAAAGGAAGTACCTGACCTTTATAGGAGGTAACCTTTATTAGAAATAGAGGAACTAAGGCTTAAAGTAGTGACAGATAAGTGACAGACTGAGATCATAACAAAGTTCATAAGTTCAACAAGCTTAAGGAGTCAACCTAGAACTCCACTTATATACAAAGCAACATTATAACAGCAAGGGCTTAGCAAAAATAGCAATACAACATAACCAATATACTGTAAGTATCATAATTCAAACTCATAAGGTTACCATATAATCAGTATAAATTATATACAGTATTGAATAGCAAGAAAAGAAATGAGGAAACTTACTCAAAGGGCAGTAAAGGGCAGTAAAGGGCAGACTTGATTGTGGAAAATAAGGGGGATTCAAAAAAGGTCATGTAAATGATTAGGCGGGGCTTCAATTACAACTTTGAGAAATACAGTGATACCTCGAGATACGAGTGCTTTGACATACAAATTTTTTGAGATACGAGCTGTGATTCGACCAAATTTTTGCCTTGAGATACGAACGAATTTTTGAGATACGAGCATCCAAGCTGACGCCGCCGAAACAAAGTTTCAACAACCACGTGTGCTCTGTTTCCCCCGCCTCAGCTTCCCGCATCTCACTCGGTTAGCGTTTGTGTAGCTTGCTTTGTTAACACTTGTGTAAAGCTGTGCTTGTATTTTGTGCTTTTATTTTGCGTT
Source organism: Tachysurus vachellii (assembly GCF_030014155.1). Taxonomy (NCBI): domain Eukaryota; kingdom Metazoa; phylum Chordata; class Actinopteri; order Siluriformes; family Bagridae; genus Tachysurus; species Tachysurus vachellii. The sequence goes on from NC_083475.1 coordinate 18,309,236, forward strand.
CAGTACAACTTTATCGCATTTAAAACCATGGGTCCTAAGAAAGTGAGTGTAAAGGCAAAAACAAGTGAAGAGAAAAGCGATGAAGAAAATTAAGCAAAATTAATGTAAAGAAAACAGAAATTGTAGCAATTAAGTTCAGTTAAGTTACGGAGAATTTCAGTTAAGTTCATTCATTTTAGTGAAGTTTAGTTAAGTTCCATGTAAGTGTAAAGTAGCATAAAGAGTGTACAGTAGCGAGTAACTGAACGAAAGTGAAAGTGTAATTCCTCCTAACTCCTCCGCCTGTTTAGTCCTCCCTCAACCTCCGTGTGCATCTTCCGTAAAGTAAAACCAGTTTATTTTTTTAACATTCTCTTTTATTACTATATGTTTTTATACAATATTTGTCATTTATAAATACAGGTACTGTACATTTTTCATATTCAAAACACATAAACAAAACAACTGGAGTGGAATTTTGCGAGCTGGAACGGATTAATGGGATTTCAATTAATTGAGATTGAGATACGGGCAAGGTCACGGAACGAATTAAACTCGTATCTCGAGGTATTAGTGTAATGGGAAATTGCCTGAAAGTATGTAAATTAAAAGAGGAGGTGCCTAGAGGTGCCAGGGTATATATTAAGGGGATTTTCTTGGGGAAGGGAGAACTTTTTGGGTTGCAGGTGGATGTTATTTTGGGTTTTTTATTTGATTGCTTTTGACTAAGAGATTTTTCCTTGAGCTCAATGGAAGTGTTGGCTGATTGACTGCAATAAAGAAGTATGCTCATTCTCATCCAGGTCTGGAGAGTCTTCTCATTGTTTTATTTTTTTGCAATTATAGTGTTATTAGCAAAGTTTATTTAGACCTGCAAATACTAGGCTAAAAGCTTAAGAGTGCGGTTCACCCTGAGATATGTCTGCTCGGAGGGGGCTGTGAGTTCAGACTTCTTTGAAATTCTCTATCTTAAAAAACATACTCTCTATTGCCTCTTCACCTTCTGCCTCTTCCCCTTCCTCTGCTGATGTGATCAGGTTTTTGTTGCTTGGACCATTGATTGCATCATTGTGAGTTGAACTTTGCGAGCCTGTGCTTCTCTTTATTTTTCTGTTTGCTGCAGCCCGCTTTGTGTGAGCAGTTTCTCTGCATGAAGAGTTCAGTTAAGCTCAGTTTCCTAGTTTCCCACATGATGCATAGTTTTTTCACTTTGTCAGATATTTCTGGGTTGAGTCCATTCAAGAAGCTGGTTCTCAAGTGCACCTCATATGCTGTCACTTTCCCCTCACGCGTGTCATCTGGATGATTAAGATCGCTGTGCACATTGTGCATTTCCGTGAGGCGGTAAAGGAAAACTTTTCCCTGTTGCTTGCACAGTGCGATTTTAATCATGTCCAATTTCGCCATCAGTGCTTTGACATGCATCTTGCAGTCGTAGAGTCGTAGTTTTCTGTAAAAGGCAATTCTTCCACTGTCATGTTTTGAGTGCTCTGCACACACATTTTCATCAGGCTAGTCGCATTTGATTCGCACGATATCAGGACAGGGAGGTGATCATGAGCATGTTCAGTGTCCTTCATTGTTCATGAGTAGTGTGCTAACATCGGTGATCATTAGGTCCTGCTACTTCCACCATGGGCATTGTGATCTTTTCCTTTATTATCAGATAATAGGACGGGGAAATTCTTCATCATTGCCGCTGACAGGTGAATTTGACCTCGTCAAATGGCGTCTGTTGTTCTTGGCGGTTAGTGCACGCTGCGTCTGGTGGTGTGCACAGACCTTCCTGATTAGGCAGATCCGAGTAGAGCTAAGGTCTCACTGTTAAGTCAGGAGCTGGTGCTAGTGGGTCATACGTGTTAGTTGGTTGTGGCTGTGGTGCAGCTGCCTCCAGAAGTGGTTGCGGAGGTGGTCAATCCAGGTCAGGACTGTCTGAAAAAGACTTAAGACACTGGAGACTTTTTAAGCCTAGATAGTCAGATGGTCACTTTGGATTAGATTGTGGTTTTCTCTACCTTTTGTTTCTTCTGCTTCTGATTTCCACATAATGAAGGCTGTCCAGGTTACCATTGGTCTTACATGTTTTCTTTTCTTCCTGTCATTATCTTTTTCAGTTTGCACTAATTTCAGAAAAGCCACAGAAAGCCTGTTTTACTTCTCTTGTACTTTTTACTTCTTGTTGGCCTCCTCTCTCTTTTTTTCTCTGACCTGCCTTGTACTACGGAGAGTCTCTACACCGAGCTAATCAGACCTTGGTGGTGGTTTACCCTAAACCTTGCAAACAAGACACCTAAAGCACCTAAACCCAGATTAGTGCAGTGCTTTTACTTTATTTCTTTTCCCTTGGCTACGCACTAGGTGCCTATTCAGGTTCCTGATCTGTTCGACAGATCCAGGTCTTTACAGCCCTTTCCACACAGAGACTATAAACTGTTATTATACAGCTGTTATTATAATATGGTTATTATTTTTATTATTCAAATTTGATAAAATCTAATTATTATTATTAGTAATCTTAACTAGTATTTTCTTAAAATCAAACTCTTACAATTTACTTATTACAGGGCTGTCAAGTGTCAAAAGTGTCGCATTGAGAGTGACAGTCACGCATTTGGGTCTTTTGTCACGCTCTCCCGCCACACATTGTATTTCTCACGCAGAAAAACGTACTATTTATCATATCCTCGTATGTCCAAATTTTGTCAATTTCATATTTTTTCACATATCGATGCTATTGGTCAGTCCAAGTTATTAACCAATCTAAAGCCTTGAAAATAGCTTGAGAGCAAATCTCTTAACTCCATTGGACACTTCAACTGTCTGAGAAACCTCGTAACTCGACCTCTTCTTCACTCCGCGGGAGAGCTTTGCGGCATATTTCTCCTCAAGATTAAGAGTCACAATGAATCAACACTTCTTAAAGTGATATCTAAAGTGATTTTCGTGGGGCTCAAAGAAAAAAAAATCTTGACCCCCGCTAGTTCTGGTGCTCGTCTGAGGACAGGAATTTAGCGCAAGACAATCCACTGCAACGCGGACTAAACCTTGTGCATTGCAGATAAGATAGGATTGTATCTTACAATGTCAAGGCAAACCGTTATGTTCAACAAGTAGCTGCCTTTGCCGTCATGCTCATCACTTTAAGCAAGCTGGCTGGCTTTTTGCCTCGTTATTATACGTAAACATGCCGTATAACGTAGTGAAACGATAATTTGACCTTTATTAATTTTATTTTTACACTGCTGGCAGCAGCGACGTCTGTGTCCGTACCGTTCTTATCAATGACAGCATAATCTCGTATCTCCCTGCTCACAAGTCATAAAGCTTGTATCTCCGATAAAACGTGACTTTGGGAAAATGTTGTGTTAATGTTGGTACACAACAGTATATGATAGCAACATAAGGTCTAATAACAACTTTAACGATACAATGTTTAATAACTCAAAAAATACTGTGTTTTTTTTAATTTCCTGAAAAATAATGGTTTTGGAGATACGAGGATTCCGCCCGACAGCGACGATATATTTAATATGCTGCAGCGCCCAAAATGTATCTGACCGCACCGCTGACTCTATGGAGTAAGCTGATGTCATGCTGATGCCCTTTTTCATCAACAGTTTGTGTAAATGGTCTCATTGGGTCAGGGATGCTTAGTATGGGTCATTTGTAAGGTCTGTTTAAGTCGTCCAAATGCAGCTTTTGCCATCTCAGTCCACGTCACTTTGTGCTAGTAGTCCTTGCCCGTGAGCAATTGCACTCAGCGGTGCCTCTAAAACAGCATAATCGATGACTGCTGCCTCTAAAACAGCATAACCCGCCTCTGCACACCTGTTCCTTCTGTGTTGATTGTCACGTGTATTTAACCGTGCCATGTTGCCTATGGCAGCGCGGAATCCTCTGATGTCGTCTTGTTGCTGTCGTCTTATGTTGTCGTCTTGTCTATAGTCTGTGTTCCTGTTCTGTGTTTTTTATTTATTAAATCCTGTTTATTTTACGCTATCCTGCATTTGGGTCTGTTTTTAACCACGCGCCGCTGACAGAAGGATTCCACCAGACCAAGACCCAACAGGATAGCGTTAGCCTGGACCGGCTTTCTGTGTGAGTAGATATATATATATATATATATATATATATATATATATATATATATATATATATATATATATATATATATATATATATATTTATTTATTTATTTTTTTTTTTCTCTGGACTGTTTTTTTTGCCCTGGACATTTGTTGTTTTTGTTTTGGTGACATTGGTCCGCATTTTTTCCGGTAAGGGATGGTGCTCCACTTCTGGTTCTCCGCGGGGGGCGCTGCCTCACTTCCTGTTTGTGGTCCATGTCACCAGCCCGAGTTTTGTTTTGTTTTTTCGGTGTCCTGCAACATCGCCCCGCACCTGTCTGGTGGGGGACGCCGCCCCACTTCCTGTCCGCGGGGGGTGTTGCAGGCCCGTGTTTTGCCCCTTGGATCCCCCCCTTTCTGGTTTCTGAGACATGGGTCTGGCCACGGTGTGTCAGGGGAGGTGCTCAGCCCTTCTGCTCGGCTGTGGACGTCGCTCAGCCCTTCTGCTCAGCTGTGGATGTCGCTCGGCCCTTCTGCTCGGCTGTGGACGTCGCTCGGCCCTTCTGCTCGGCTGTGGACGTCGCTCGGCCCTTCTGCTTGGCTGTGGACGTCGCTCGGCTCTTCTGCTCGGCTGTGGACGTCGCTCGGCCCTTCTGCTCGGCTGTCGACATCGCTCGGCCCTTCTGCTCGGCTGTCGACGTCGCTCGGCCCTTCTGCTCGGCTGTCGACGTCGCTCGGCCCTCTCTGGCTGCGCCGCCGTGTGCCTTGCTCCCCTCTTCCTGCCGACCTCTGCACACCTGTTCCTTATGTGTTTATTGTCACGTGTATTTAACCGTGCCGTGTTGCCTATGGCAGCGCGGAATCCTCTGATGTTGTCCTGTTGCTGTCGTCTTATGTTGTCGTCTTGTCTTTAGTCTGTGTTCCTGTTCTGTGTTTTTTATTTATTAAATCCTGTTTATTTTATGCTATCCTGCATTTGGGTCTGTTTTTATCCCCGCGCCGCTGACACAGATAGCTTAAGCCTTTCTTCCTTGCATTGCATGAAAGTTTCTGACTTACCCCTCCCTGGGTGCTCACCCGTCCCAGACCTGTCCAAACCTCAGGCCTCTTGATTGATCGAGGTTTCCCCTCGATATTTAGAGTAAACTGTCCGTTGGTTGGGTGTAGAAGCCGCAGCAGTATAACAGCTGGTGGTTGGTTATTGTTCGTCTGCAGGAGTGCTTGAGGTGGCGGTCTGAGAGGGCAGCCATCCAGGTCTGGGTCTACAAGAGATTTAAACACTGAAGAGAAGAAGATTGTGAGTAAGTATGTGTGTGTGATTTGCATGCTCTGTTTTCTGCCTCAGTTGCCCATACATATATATATATATGCATGCAACTCAATCTACTACTCATCTCTTGGAAGCCTCAAGCTCCTGCAACTTCTCTCTCAACTTTTCTAAATGCCTTTCACTATAATTATCTTTTTCTGGAAATCCACAGTCCATTACCCACATGCGATATTATGATACAGAATCGGGTCCATTATTAGTTACCATAAATTGAACATTAGGATGTTTACAGGCCCTTAAAAAAATTGTCATTTCCTTCTTTGCTTCCTCCACCACTCAGTGTCTGTGACCTCTTTTTTGTTTTTTTTAAATCTCTCAGCAGTCAAACATCAGACAAATACCTTTTTTATTCTCTCTTCTTTTTTTTCCATGTTTGCTTTTACCTGCGCAGGTTCCCTTCACTGTGCTCGTCAGAACCCAGCGGCAGCTTTCCTCAAAGCTTGCTCAAAGTAGTTTAACATGATTAAAACATGCAAACAGTCAAACAGTCACTTCCCAGAACTTACATGTAACTTTACTGTTTCCCAGAACCGTTGGCCAGAACCCAAATTCTGCCTACCCTTGAGGACGATTGTCTGAAGATGAAAAGATCAAGTATATAAAAAAATCTAAATCTTACCGCCTAGCTCAGAATCCCGTCGCTGGGTCAGTCTCCTGATTGTCCAGATCTCTCACCACCAGTACGCAATTGTGTGGTTTGACGAAGTAACCGACTTCGGGTTGGTCCGGACCAGAACGATCATGAATCAACCTCGAGACTGGCACACAGACGAGGGATATCTCGGTGGGACCTACAAAATTGTGGTGCCATTTTTGATCTATATCAAATTTTTGATCATATAAAAAACACAGTCAGACTCAGAGTTGGTGGTAAAAACAAAGAAGTAAAGATGGTATTTATTTTGCTGCAGCAAAAGGCTTCTTCCATACAGTGTAGAGTGCCAAGTCTACACAGTGAAGAGGCAAAGATTAGTGATTCAGATCTCCCTTTTATACCCTAGGTGTGTGCTTGTGTAGCCTAGTATGCAGTGTTGTAATGTAACGGAGTACAAATACTTCGTTACTGTACTTAAGTAGAAATTTCACATATCTGTACTTTACTTCGCTATTTAAATTTGTCAACTTTCAATTTTACTCCACTACATTTCCTAGATAAAATGTATACTTTTACTCCGTTATATTTCCACTAAGCATCTTCGTTACTCGTTACTACAAAATAAAATCAGAAGAAATGTGTGTGACTGCACACATTTGGCGAATCACTGCTCCTAGATTGCATTACGGTCCGCACGCTCTACGGAGAAGCACAGGAACACGCAGCGTGCACACGCAGTCAGAGCTGGAGGCATTTATCTATAACGTTAATTGGCGGAAAGCCGCAAAGACGGCAACCAAAAGCAGTGAAATTTCACTATTCTTATTACCAGAGTTGTAGCACAAACAAAATATTAATGCAACCAATCCATTCAATACTAAATAAAAATAACATTTATTGATTTGGTCTTTGTCTCGTGAATATTTTTTTATTAATGACTGCATTCATTGGACACACTGTTTGTAGAGAATGCACACATACATGAACTGAAGACTGGCATCATTATATCATGCATAACATTTTGGTGTCAACATTTGAAATTTTAAATAATACCATAACTTTTGGCTTACTATGTAGTCATATAATATATAATATAAAACTCTTCTTGTTTTAAATTCTCACTGAGGGCTAAAACCCCCTAAAGATGAGACCCTAGAACCGCCCCTGCTCTTATGCCTACTGAAAATCACTGACATTTTACTTTTTACTTTTACTTCAAATACTTAAGTACATTAAATATCAGAAAAGTACTTTTGATACTTAAGTACAGTAAATATCAGATTTTACTTGAGTAATATTCTAAAAGGTAACTTTCACTTCTACCAAAGTCTTTTTCTAGTACGATACTTGTACTTTTACTCAAGTATTGCATTCTAGTACTTTATACAACACTGCTATTACAGTATGTGTGTGTGCTTGTGTTTATGTGACCTCTCAGTCACCTCAGTAAAGTCAGATCTTATCAAGCACATGCACCCACACTCCCCTAAAGTTCCCATCCGTCTGTTCTCTCTTTGTTTTTGGGTCAGATATTTTTGTCCAGCCAGTACACTGTATCAAGCTTTATTTGTTTGTTTTTTTCCGTCAATAAGTATTTGCCTATCAATCTGGGAAAGTTACCCAGAGTCCTGTTGGACTACAGTGTATTTTTGCTGCCAGTCTGCACAGTAGGTTTCATCCCACTAGGTTTATCGGGGACTTAGGTGAATACAAACATGGTGCCACTAACGCTTTGTCCTAAATCGTGGGACTCCGTGAATTTCAAAATCTGTGTTGTCCCTGAGAAGGGAAAGTTGAGTTTTATTGGATTGTGATAGAGGGGGAGTTTGGAGCCTTCCTGGCCTATACAGGAGAATGTGGCACCGGTGCCTATCATAAAAGGGACTGATTTCATGGCAGGTGGAAGGTGAGAGAACTTATGTTTTTTGTGTTAAAGAACACTGCTAAGTAATTGTAAGGTTGTAAGTGTCAGAAAACCATAGTTAAATTTATTAGAGGTGAATAGTAAAATTATATTGTTGGTTGTCTCTGTGTGAAAAAGGGCTGTAAAGATGAATACAGGAAATAATGTGAATACAGGAAAGTATTTTTCCTGTTACTCTTGTGTCGGAACTTAGAGCCCGCCTCCAAGTAGACATATCACAGGGTGAACTATACTTTTAGACTTTTGGTCAATATTAACTGTTTTAGCTAGACTTAAATGATAACTTTATAATTACTACAAACAAAACAATAAGTCCTCAGTCACAATGAGTCCTCAGACCAAAACAATGAGTCCTCAACACAAAACTCCTCAGACCTGGATGAGAATGAGCAAACTTCTTTATTGTAGTCAATCAGCCAACAATTCCATTAAGTTCTAAGAGAAGTTGCTAAGTTGAAAGTAACAAATGAAAAACCCAAAAAGAGCATCTTCATGCTACCAAAAACAAAACTCTCAAGAACGTTCTTGCAAAGTCAAAGTCTACTCACACTACCCCAAGAAAATCTCCTCAATATATACCCTGGCGCTTCTAGGCACCTCCTCTTCGGTTCCCATCCTCTCAGGCAATTTCCCAGTATTTCTCAAAGTCCTACGGTGAAGTTCCACCTGGTGACCTTCCTCATATCTCCTTATTTACCGGAATTACCTCCTACGTTTTCTAAATAACCTAACATCCTGTTCACTAAATTCCCCTTATTTCCCAGAACCAAGGTCTGCCTTTTACCCATATGCCCATTTATGGATTTTCCTCCCCTTAGTTCCCAGAGCCAAGGTCTGGGAACCAAGGTCTTCTTCATTCTTCATAACAATTTATGAGCCAAGGTCTGGGAACCAAGGTCTTCTTCATTCTTCATAACAATTTTGTTATTGTTATTAAAAAATGTGCTCAAGTGAGCTTTACTTCCTAGTCAATGTTACTTTGACCGCTCAGCCTTTCATGACAGACGTTCTATGGATTAATCCTTCATTCAACTACAATGAGTAAGTTTCTCTTTTGCTATCTTCTTCTGTATATGATTTTTACTGATTATAAGTCACTCTATGAGTCTGGTTTATGTCAAAAGTTATCATGTTAAAAGCTCTTACTTATTCGTTATCTTATATTGTTACTATTGCTAAGCTGTTGCTGCTATAATGTTGCTTGTGTACAAATGGAGTTCTTTGATGATTCCTCAAGCCTGCTAAACACCTGAATTTATTATGATCTCAGTCTGTCTTTTCACGCATATCTCAAGCTACCCAAGGCCAGTGCCTGCTGATGTCATGGCAGGCTATCGCCGCTTCCAGCTGCTTCATATCACCCATGAGCTCACTACGTTCCTGGAACAGCTCTGTTCTCCAGAGAACTCAAACTGATGGCTGTCCCCATGCTGAGCCTTGCTGCCCTGAGTTTTCTACTCCTGTATTTCCTCCTCCCTCATTGCTTCCTTATGTTATGTTATATTCATCCTCTCTCTCCCACCTTAGCATCTTCTTCCTTCGATTCTGGTCCTGGATCCCCTGTTTACATTCCTTCTTCTCCTGTTTACCAAGTTATTATAATAAACATTTCCTCTTTTATCCACCCTCTGACTCAAGTGTGGTTAATATATTCTCTAGTTACCTTAAAATTATTACAACATCTGGGGTGTATTCCCATGTGTCTTATGACTCCAATCATAATTCTCTTAAGGCATATCACTCTACTTTTAAGGCATTCCTGGGTTCAAGGATTTTTCACAACACTTGCCATTTCATCAGCTTGTCTCAACTGTTGTTCCAGCCGACTGAATGACAGACACAGTTAGTTCCTCCTGTAGTTGTTGATCTTCCTTTCTTTTCAGTGTTGCTGTCTCTGTTCAATGTACAGTGTTCCGTTCACTCTTTTTCCCACTAGTCCACTTGTATTTCCCTCACCTCTGTTGTTTAGTGCTAATCTGACTCTAGTGTCTTCTTCTGGAAGTTCTTTTCACTGTCTTAGTTCCCTGGAATACTCTTCATTTCTTGGGCAGGTCCATAGGCTTGGCATCTTTGTTCCACCTCGATTGCTCCTGGTTCGGATGGTGTGCTGGTGGACAATCCTATCTCCTTTAGGTAATGTTATGCTGTCCTGAGGGTACACTGATTCTGCTTCATCTTCTTCTCTGAGCATTTTCACCCTACCTGCTATTGTCCCTTCAATTTGTACTTCTCTCACTGTCCATTCTCTATTGTTTTCTTTACCACCATCTGTGTTATGTTTGGATACATTGGTGTAACACTTCATGTTTGTAGTCTGTGATGTTCTGCGTAGGGTGGGGGCTTCTCCCTGCTGCGCCCATCTCTCTCCTGTAGTTTCTTCTTTTCTTCTTCTTCTTTCTGTATTCTTCACAACTTTGCCCTCTTTTTCAAACCAGCTTAGTATGTCTAGCCTTTTCATCCTCTTTCCTGTAGTCTTATCATTATACTTTCCCTACTTTCCATTGTCTCTGCATTTTTTTCACTTCCTGTTGAGAAAAATCTTGGAAGACTTAAAGGAGTAGGTACAATGCAAATTATGACTGGCAGAGAACCTGATTTGAGGTTATGTATTCATCCTTTTAGGTAGATTAAAGGTTACATATTCATCTCTTTAGGTACTCATTTTCACGATTCTATATGTACTCATTTTTTCCAATCAATTAGTTTGCGTATAATTTTAAATAATAGAACAAAACACACACACAGACAGCCATGAAGGAGTAGGAGATGGGTTTATTGAGAATGGTTTATTCAAGATATATGTCAGAACAACCAGGGGGAGGAGATCTGGCAGAAGTTGGAGAAGTAGGATTGAGGGAGAGAGGGGAAGGAACAGGAGGAGAGGAAGAATTGGAGGATGAGGGGTCTGGACCGGGAGGAGGGAAAGGGCCAGAGGATGATGGAGCATAGGGGGACACAGGGTTGACTGGTGAATCATTCCATGAGCGAAGGGGGTCTGGGTGCTGCGCATAATGGCAGGAGGAGTAGGAATCGGATCCGTTTGAGTAGTAGCATCACACTGGAAGGCCTGGTGCGAGATGATGACAGGAGAGAGGGTGAAATTGGGGGAGTCAGCAGTGTAAAGATGATCCAAGTAGTAAGTTAGCTCTACAGCAAGGGCAGACAGTTGGGAGTGTCGGTAGTGGTGTAGACGGCCATCAGATGTCATTGGAGTTGTCATCCCACTGAATGGCGGGGGCTGATGAGGCCAGGTGTTCCTAGACACCATGGTGTCTGTTGAATAAGTAAATTTAGGGATATTAAGTAGGGTTTGGACCAGTCAAGGGTGTGACCAGGATAAGGGTTGAGCATGGCACACACACATACATATCCATATAATTGTAAGCATTAAGATGTAGCAGTAGTGATAACACATAATAGAATTATTATGATCCAATTAACCAAGACTTAATCATCTGCATGCATGTATAATTTAATCAAGTAAGGAAGCAGGTGCTGAACATTAGTAAAATCATTTCCTACCTTGTAGAATTGCAAAGAGAAAATGAGGAAAAAATGGTCCACAGGGCGTAGGTACACAGTCCACGTGGTCTCACACACACACACGAAAAGTCCTGAGGGCAAACTGTGCGAGTTTCAGGAAGTAAAAGGCTTTAAAAAGAACCAATTTTTTTATATTTAAAAATGCTTTGGTTTGGAAATAAGTGTAATAAATAATTGTTTTTCTCTAAATGTTACTTCCTTGGGACACTGCTATCACTATGTCTGTAGTTTTGACTGACCAGTTTTCATTAGTTTTAGACTTACGACTCACCCCGTCAAGCCCTGTGGGCACTACTCCTCTCTCCTAAGTGTTGGTTGTTGTTTTGACCAAACTATGTGTACGTTTATTTGCTTAACAGTTATTGCTGGCCTTACTGGGTTCTTCCTCCAGTACTCTTCTGCCAATGAGTTTATTTTAGCTACTAGTGCAGATATTGTCAATCTTCTCTCCCAATTTATGCTCCTTAGTTCTAATGTGACTACTGCTGCAGCCCTGAGCACAAGTTGTTTTGGATAGGTCTAGCCTGGACTAAATCTACCACATGTTCGTCATATTCATCATCAGGGTCTTTTAAGAAATCGAATGAAGGGATGATGGCCTTAATAGCACTTGGATCTTCTACCAGTCTCTGCAATATTGGGCTAAGTAGTGTAGGGTCTCAGAGTCTCTTAAAATTTTCAGACAAATCTCAGGGAACTCAAAGTGTAAATTCACCAAATGATTCCACTTAGTTAAGTAACACAATATAGCAGCAATTAATTATTTTGACTGCCACCTTTAAAACCCACTTTTATCTTTAAATATTTGCTCTTATACCTTTAGTTTCTGCAAGTATATCCTGCGGTGCCATTAACTATACAGCCAAGTAGACACAAGACTCACAGCCACCAGAGGGAGCCAATAGCACCTAGTAAGAATCACTTCTATGGTGTAAGTTTTGCTCTGCCTACCTCCTGGCTCCAGTCTCTTTGTTGTGCTACTGTTCACCATACCTGCAATATAGACAGTCGTAAAATTCATTAATCATTATCCCATTTACTCTCCTAATAAGTACCGCAGTGTAAATCTCCTGACACGGTGCCCTTCGATGTAATACTGAGTGATTATCAGGTCTAGGCCTGGGTGGATAAGGAGAAGTGTCACTAATGGACTGTTAGCTGATACTGTCAGCATTCTTAGGGGCTCCTGGACCCCGAGGCACGGGGAGAACATGCAAACTCCACACACACAAGGTGGAGGCGGGAATCGAACCCCCAACCCTGGACGTGTGAGGCAAACGTGCTAACCACTAAGCCACCGTGCCCCCCAATTGTAAAACATCTAGAACAATATTTAACTTTTAACATACATCTGAATAAATAAAAGAGAGAACATTACTTTTTATGACCTAAACCTGTACAAACAAATAAAGGGAACACTATTCTTCATACCCCTCTGTCAGGGTGTCTGTGTGTATGTGGAGGGGTAATTACATCATCTACTTGTCATTTATTACATGAGAGTGTGTGTGTGTGTGTGTCTGTGTCACATATGATTTGTAAAACATCTAGAACATTTGTTTAACTTTTAACATACACTTATAATAACAAAGAAGAATAAAACTCTTAATTACCTTTCTGTATGCAACTTAACCTAAACCTGTACAACTAAAAAAAAAAAGAGAACACAATGATCCTCTATGTGTGTATGTTGAGGAAGTAATTAACGTATAGTCTTATTGCCATTTAGTATCTGAGAAATTGTTGGTGTTTGTGTCATGTAAGACACTTAAAAATCTAGAACATTATATAACTTTTAACACACACCTGTACAAACAAATGAAAATATAACTTTTTACCCTTCTGTATGCAACGTTACCTAACCCATTTATTTATTTTTCATTCATGCATTCATCTTCTACCGCTTATCCGAACTACCTCGGGTCACGGGGAGCCTGGCCGTCATCTCAGGCGTCATCGGGCATCAAGGCAGGATACACCCTGGACGAAGTGCCAACCCATCGCAGGGCACACACACACTCACATTCACTCACATAATCACACACTACGGACAATTTTCCAGAGATGCCATTCAATCTACCATGCATGTCTTTGGACCGGGGGAGGAAACCGGAGTACCCGGAGGAAACCCCCGAGGCACAGGGAGAACATGCAAACTCCACACACACAAGGCGGAGGCGGGAATCAAACCCCCAACCCTGGAGGTGTGAGGCGAACGTGCTAACCACTAAGCCACCGTGCCCCCTTAATTTTTAGTTTACTTTATTTTATTTTATTAGATCTTACAGTATAGTGATATGATTTTAGTTGGCAAGACGTGTTTCATACGTCTATCCACTAGATGGCGCCAAATAACAATACATGTGTTTATTGGTTTATTTAACAGCTACAATGCACATGAAAAAAACATTTCCGTAAACACACTTATTATATCTGCAGTCACTAAACATAATGTCACCCTAAAAACAAATATTTGAAATTATTTAAATGATATTATAAACATGCAAAAGAAAGAGATGTGGTATGCTCTTAAAAATACTTATCAATACACTAACTTAAATAATATTATCTTAATATTAAATATGTAAATCTTTCTGACACCTACGAGAAAACATGCCTGCAGGTAAATGAGAAGAAACTGATAATTGCAGGAAACTGATGGATAACTTTACAGGTAGTAAAAGGATATATTTATTTTTTCAGCCTGATGTTGCACAACATTGTACTGCACATAAAGTATTGTACTTTATTCCACATTCCACTTTATCTAAAATCTCTCTTTTATATAGTTTCAATTTTATTATCATGTGCATAAACGGTGCTTTAAATATCTATATACAGTCAAATTCTTGTGCTACAGATGCAAAAATTATAAGTAGCTCTTGCTTCATACAAAAAAGAGCTAAAGTCAAAGCAAATGAAAGAACAGAAAATTGTATACAATGTGTGTGGTCATAAAAGGATAAATATATATTATAAAATACATTTTTATATTTCTATATAGCTGCTAAAAATAGTGGAAGTTTATTTGTTCAAGATTTGTATTTATTTATTTATTTATTTATATTATTTTTATTTTTTATTATACACATAAAACAAACATGGAAAATAAGTTCTAGTTTAAGTGTTTCTTTCCTTATGGTAAATACAACACTTTATTTGATTTGTTTCTAGGACATTTTTATTTGTATTTTTATTTTATTATTTGATTTGTTTCTAGGACATAGAAAAACAGCAACTCAATGATTTTATTAAAACAGCAGTAGACCTTATAGTAGGTATATAGTATATAGTAGACAATATAGTGATATGATTTTAGTTGGCAAGAAGTATTTCACACGTCTCTTCACTAGATGGCGCCAAATATCCACACTTGTTAGGTTACAACAGGTTACATGAACGTCATTTTCATTTTAATTCATTGATCTGCAGGTTGTTGTTGTTGTTAGATTAATTTAATAAGAATGTATATCAAAATATTAAGTAACATTAGAGACATTAGAGGCATTAGATGCTGTTGCATTGTGCACAATTAAATAAGAAAGAATCTAAAATTAGAATTCACACTTTTCTGTTTTTTTTCCTCCCAGAGTTCTGTGTATAGTCAGTAATTAATCAGAAGTGCTTAAAAGACTTGACGAGAACTGTAAAAAACCTTCATGGTGAAATATCTTAAGTGTCCAACATTAAACATGACATTATTTATCATTATAAAACTTTATACCACAGCACTGCTGAGGTTTGGACTCTGATCTATCAGAAGTTCTCTAAGAAAATTGGTAAATGTCCTTTATATTTTTTTCATAGGTTTTTTTTTCTTCAGCTTCTTTGCATGTAAATTCTGTTCAATGTAAATTCTGTTTTTTTAAATTTAATGTCACTGGACAGTCAGGAAAATAACTTGACACGTCACGTCACGTCAGACTGTGTAATAAATCATCCATAGAGCAGCAGCTCTGACTGGACAGACTGGTCCAAGCTGACATGAAGGCTTTAGTAAGTCAGATTATGGTTCTCTCCTGGTTATGGATTGCGGGGAGCAAAACACACAAGACGTCAATACAGCTTGAAGCAGAACAGCAGAAGAGAACACTTGCTTGATAAACAGCAGCATTACAGTCATGTAACGACAACTGATCAGATATGAACATTATTGTGTGATTTGATTAATCAGATTAAACAGCAGTGTATTAGAGTACAGTATATAATTTATCTAAGAAATACAACATGCTGTATTTTGTTGTATGAAAATAATCAGTGACGGATGGTGTGTGTGTGTGTGTGTGTGTGTGTGTGTTGCTGTCCAACGTCGACCAATTTATTGTTCCTACTACAACACCATGTACAAAAATGAAACACTGATTTGATTTTTCGCTGTTTTTTTTTTTTTCATTTATATTTACATGAATATTATATTCCTAGGTTTACTTGTACTATGCTATAATATATAATATCTATAATAAGAAAAGCTAGTTCCTGTTATCACTTATAAAAGCAAAAAAAAAACATGTTAAGACATAGAGCTTTTGCCTTACAGGTCCCTGCGAATTAGACATTACTATAGAAACAATAGCATGTTAAAATTATAGAAAATAAATCAACACCTTCTGACCAATCAGATTCAACCATTCCATGGTTTTGAGTTATAATGTGCAGTTGTGTAAGCTGAGGGAGTAAATAACTTGATCCTGGAGTAAAAGGGGAGGCAGAAAGAGTTCAAATGGGATAAAGAGTTCAAATGGGGTATTTGCTTATGGGATGGACAGTGTAATGTAACAGGAAGTGGAGAAGTCACTACACTATGTGCATTATCAAGTCAAAACACTGAACAGATTTGCTGACTCAGAGTAGGCCGAGAAATGGGGGGGTGTTTTCCTGCGCCGGAGCATCTGCAGTCGTTTGCAGCTGGAATACTCATGAGCATGGAAAGCTACAGCAGTGATCCTGTATGTAGGTGGCAGAAAAAAAGCAGCTATAAACGTGCCTTTTGCAGTACAAACATGTCTGATCCCATCGATAAAAGCCACAACTCTAAGTTTCTTTATCCACCAGATGTAGCTAAAGTCTTTCATTCTATCTTGTCTTGGGTCTCTCAGTGAATTACTGAGCAGAAGCTTCAAAGCATGGACTACAAATGAGATCTCACTACAGAGAGGCAGGAGATTCTTCTGAGTGACACCAGAGTATGAAACACAAAGTGTTTGTGATTACAGCAGCAGCTCTTAGGCAGAAATAGAGTTGAAATCGACCTGAGTTAGATATGATTAATGAAGTGATTTATGAGAGTGCTGAGATGTGTGTTTACAGTTCATTTGCCTAATATCAGCCGTGGTGGTGGTGGTGGTGGTGCAGCAGGTCACACTGTGGACTCACAGCTCTGGGGTTTTTTTCTGCTCTCTGGTTCCTGATGCTGTAAATTTGCCCATGTTTTCTGTGTGGGTTTCCAGTTTCCTCTCAAATACATCTCAGTATGTGTATTGATGACTTATTCTTAGATCTGATTCTTGTGATTGTGTGTGTGTGCTCCAGCATCACACCCTGTTCCAGGGACAGGTTTCCTGATCCAGCAGGATAAAGTGGATACCAAGTAGATCAGTCATTTAAATGACTGAATTTCTGCAGTGTAATAAAAGAGATGCATGGAGGTGTCATGAAACCCCACAATGCACGACGACGTGTGCACAGGTACGGAATACCCACAATGCACCGTGCCGTAGTAGGACACCGTGACATTTCGTACAGTATTTAGTTTCCGCTGTAAAGGTCACGTGATCATGTGAGCGCTGTGTTGTGTGCTAGCGCTCGTGCTGTTCGGTTCTGCCGCGGATTGGCGCAATGCGAATCATCGTTCAGTCCCACGCGCTGTCCGCCCCTCTGTAGTGTGACTGAAGCTCCCTCATCGCTATAAGAACCGCTGACACACCGTCAGGTCGCGTGAAGAATTCGCTCAAAATACGTGCTCATGCTTTCCGTTTTGTTTGGGGGAGAGGTGCGCGCGCGCGCATTCTCTCTCTCTCTCTCTCTCTCTCTCTCTCTGTCAGTAGAGCACGAGCGCGGTTTTTGTGCATGCACTCCTAATTAGAATTACGTCAAAGCGTTTAAACCGGTGCAGGTGCATCAAGGAGAGCGCGCGCGAGAACAAGGGAAACGCGCGCGTGCCTGTTTTCTCATCTATCGCTCGCTTACGCACGCACACACACACACGCGCGCGCGCGCGCACACACATACACACACATATACAGGCGCTTAAACGGAGGGGGAGAAAAAAGAGAGTCGGTCAGTCCGTCAGCGCCACAGAAGAACAAGAGCTGCAGTTTACATGCATGTGCGTGTCAGCGGTCGGCAGGCGAACGTGTAAACCGCAGCGTGGGAAAGCTCGGTGCTCTCCGGGGATCTGAAGTACAGTCCCAGGCAGCTGTAACACTCTCGTATCTGTGCTCCTCCGGTGTGCGCCATGGCTCAGGAGAACGGAGACACCGCCAAAGACTCGTGGAAAAAGCAAGTGAACGACATCAAGCAGCTATTCGAATTCAAGGAGGTTCTCGGGACGTGAGTAAAGTTTATTTATTTAAACACGATATCTCTTAATACAGACAACAAGCGCACGAGCTATGAACGGTGCGAGACACACATCTGTATACACACATCTGTATATGAGAGAGAGAGACACACACAGAGACAGAGAGCTAGACAGAGAGAGAGAGACACACACACACAGAGAGAGAGACACACACATCTGTATATGAGAGAGACACACAGACACAGAGACAGAGAGCTAGACAGAGAGAGAGACACACACAGAGACAGAGAGCTAGACAGAGAGAGAGAGAGAGACACACACAGAGAGAGAGACACACATCTGTATACACATCTGTATATGAGAGAGACACACACACACAGAGACAGAGAGCTAGACAGAGAGAGAGAGAGACACACACACACAGAGACAGAGAGAGAGAGAGACACACACACACAGAGAGACTCACATCTGTATACACACATCTGTATAAGAGAGAGACACACAGAGACACACAGAGACAGAGCTAGACAGAGAGAGAGAGACACACATCTGTATACACACATCTGTATATGAGAGAGAGAGACACACACAGAGACAGAGAGACACACAGAGAGCTAGACAGAGAGAGAGAGCAAGAGAGAGACAGATAGAGAGACACAGAGAGAGAGACACACACATCTGTAAACACACTATATATGAGAGAGAGAGAGAAAAACACAGAGAGACACACAGAGACAGAGAGAGAGACACAGAGAGAGCTAGACAGAGAGAGAGAGAGAGAGACACACACAGACAGAGAGACACAGACAGAGAGAGACACGCACACAGAGACACAGAGAGACAGACACAGAGATAGAGAGAGACCGAGACATACAGACACAGGGAGAGAGAGCGCGAGACACAGACAGAGAGAGAGAGACAGAGAGAGACACAGACAGACAGAGAGACACACACACAGAGACAGAGAGATACACACACGCACAGAGAGAGAGAGAGAGAGAGATCTAACCATGCCAAGTTTGTTAGTGATGTTTGCAAAACGACATGCATCACTGCTGCTACTGTTGCTTGCAAAGCACGGTTTGACTTTTGCTGGGAAACAAAGCACACGACATGCTTCCGCTAGGTGTGATAACAAAGGGGGGAAATAAGAGCTGCGCACCAAACAGCTCTGTGCTAATGTTTAATACCCTGCTCGGTTTAATACTAACTATAACATCTGTATTCATCCTAGTGTGGTGTTTACCATCAGGGAGCGATACACTACAATCTGTTCGTTGATGCAGGGAGCTATGATGAATTTTACTGCACTGTAACTTCTGTATTAAAATAATCAGGACCTCTATATCACGTAAGAAGTAAAACACGACAGAGGCGTGCTGTTGGGGGAAAATAACCAACACCTGAAATGTATTATCACATCATGCTCTATTTTATTTCTCTTATAACCACTGCAGTGTGACCAGGGTTAAAGTTAGTCATTTATTAATAAATCAAACATGACACTTTTTATTTATTTATTTATTTATTTACTTACTTACTTATTTATTTATAGTTGCTTTGAACATTATAGAAGATTAATGAGAGAAGTTCTATCCTTTCTCTCTCTCTTTAAGTTAATAAGGCCAAAATACAAAAACACAGCTCATCAAGGGAGAGAGAAACTGGACGGAGACTTTCCCACCGTGGAAAATAAAGTGCTGACTCTGCAGACTCCATCTATAAATGTTAATTAAATCAAAGATAATGCACATTTCTAAAAAAAATAACACATGCATATTGTTCGCTTTATATTATGCAGCTGTTCTGACATATAAATAAGTCGTTAGTGTAGAAATTCTAACCTATTAGAATAATTGCATTAATATAAACCTGCGATTTGGATTACAGCACAGTGCTTTAAGAGCTGATGTTATACCAAATTAAACACCAATCAAATTAAAGACGTGGCTTAAACTGGTGTTTTTAATGTTCTAAGCTCTACACCAACTCTATTATTTGTTTGTCCTTATGACATGTGTAAAAAGGTCATGTGCATGCTGTTAAACACACTGCGGCTAGCAACCAGCCTGTGTTTTTCTTCTCGGTTATTGCCTGGTAATGAACTGAAGCAGCAGTTTTGCATGAACATGAGAGTGTCTCTTCGTCTTGGTATTGATTTATGAGTCAGTGTGTTTATCATCTTGCTAAAGCAATCGTTCCTTGTCACAGAGGATGCAGTATTTTTATAGCCTAATCCCTTCATGCACTTGATGGTTTTCTAGATTAACCATCCCGGATTATGGCATGAATATAATCCTGTTCTTTACTCGTTGGGCAACAACAAGGTTTATTAAATCATACATAAACCATAATATGGGCTTCCGGGTTTGATGGCTATCTGATGCCCTCAAGGTTCTGCTACTCAGCAGGAGCCGTGTGTGTGTTTGTGTGTGTGTGTGTGTGTGTGTGTGTGCTTGAGCACGTGTGTAACCCATAGCTCAGTTTATGACCGCGCATGGAAATCTCCTTCATAAATCTATCGGGTTAGCTGATGAGGTGGATCTGAGCTTGGTGCTAGGACACTGCAGTCATAGCAACCTGTGAGCCAGGAGTCATGGCAACTTGGACAGGCCTTGCCAAGCAGTTATCTGGTAGCCTTCTTGAGCTATGTTGAAACCCCTGACACTCAAAGCATTACTAAAGCATTCAGGTGTCTAACCACAATCCATCAGACTTCTCAACAACCAGAACTGAACTGTACCAAACACACACACACACACACACACACACACACACACACACACACACACACTCACTCAACTATGTGAACTGCACTAAATAAAAGACACCCTCAAACACTCATTCAGTATACCTCCGTATCTACATCACCATCCTTATTACACTGTTTACATGCTGATTTTGCACATGCTGTCTTGCACACTCACTCAGTTGCTGTTTTTTGCACACCACATTTCAATATCTCATCCAAGTGTTGCTATAACACAGAACTCCCTTTGTTCATAATCCTATATTTTTGCACAATGTACAGTGTAATATACAGTATGCACACTGGTCAGTGATATTTTACGTGTTTGGGGAGTGGGATGTGGTAGCTCAGTGGTTAAGGTATTGGACTACTGATCGGAAGGTCATGAGTTCGAATCTCAGGTCCACCAAGCTGAGCAAGGCCCTTAACCCTTAATTGCTCAGTTGTATAAATTGAAATAAAAAAAGTCACTCTGGATAAGGGTGTCTGCTAAATTCCAGAAATGTATTTATCCTGTAGTGTTTTGTATTGTCTTTTTTCTCACTCTGTTAGCACTTGATTGCACACGATGCACTTTATGCTTCCACGACAACTTACTTTAAGTCGTTAGCTCTGTGTTGTTTTATGTAGCTACATGGTCCTGGAAAAAATGCTGTTTCATTTCACTATGACCTGCGTCAGCTATATATGGTAAAAAGCCACTTGACTAGACACACACACACAATACATATCTTTCATTTCTCATTGATATTCAGCTGTTTATTTTATTCATGGAGGCTCGTTTCTGCTTTGTTTCTGCATTCTGACATTTGTGAGACAAGTTGCTACAAACATAAAATGGACTTTTAATCTGTTCGCTCGTATCAGACGCCTTAATCAGGTTACACCAGATACGTGTTTTGGGTAAATCTGATTCATGAAGCGTTACATCGGGGCTCAAATTGTATTGTTTTGATTTGTTTGAAGCCCTCTTTGGACGGGATTCAATTTCCATCATTTGCAGGAGCTATTCTGTGATTTTATGCTTAAGATGATGTTTTACATCTTGATGGTTTATCAAGATGAATTTTTTAATTTTTACCTTAGAAAGTACTGACCAAATTACTGTCTACTTCTAGACCAACTCTGCTGTGGTCTGATCATTTTGTGCCTGTCTGGATAGACATTTTTGTAGGAAGACACTGACTCTTGTTCTGGGATAAAGTGACATGGTATTTAGTCATTTATTATGCAAATCCATATTAAACAGTTCTGTATTGATTAAAAAGGAAGATATACAGGAGTTTACATTATCACTAGACTGGATGCTGTATTCATAGCTGCCTGATGTACAGAATAAATAGGCAAATGATGATGATGATGATGATGATGATGATGATGATGATGATGTCTTTTTTTTTTTCCACCTCTTGTTCTGCAGGATATGTTCTCACCATTGTTAGATTGTTTTACGAGATGAATAATTTAGATTACAGATCATTTGGAAACATTTATGTACATGGGAAGAATACAGAACAGTGCAGCACAAAGCTATTTTCCATGTGTGATTGGAGAAGAGAAAAATGCTAAACAAAACCATAACCAAAATGATTTCCCTAGAAATGACGAGAGAATAAGGAACATGGTTACATTCCCTGTCGTTTTAAAAACTCGCTCATTTTTTTGTTAATGCGTATTAATGCACTTAAAAAGAAAACGAGCTGCATGGCTGGAGCATTAAACTGTCCAGCCATAAGGTAAAACCATACGCTTTATATGGACATATACAATAGATTAGATGCTACAACTGAATAAATATAATAAAATATAAAAGATCAGATAATACTATTTATATTAAAAGTGCGCCAGTGCGTATAAAACAACATATGAGTGTCTGATGCACACATCCTGGTCTTACAAAAAACAACCATGTCCTTTAATTTGATTGTTGTCTGGACACGAGTTTGATTAAATTATTAAAAACCTTATTACAGACGTCACCCAGAGACACTAATCCCTCTGTCATTCTCTCACCATTTAGCTATGTATAAGCTGGTCCTTTGGGTGTTATGAATAATTCTACCCAAAACCAGACAGAAAAACTTCCAGATTTTTTTTTTCAGCTTCAGATTGGCTTTCGTTTCTGACTGTGGACCTGTGTGCGTTCAAGGTTCTGCCATTCATTATCTTCCCCAGTCTGAGCCATTAAATTCCAATTACGCACATCATATTCGACTTATAATCGGCTTGAGTTGATTGTCGATGCTATCTGGAATCCCAGTCAGACTCCGTGTAGGAGCGATCGACACAAGTATAATATTTTTTTAATGACGGAGAAATGTGCTGTGTGCTTTTGAAGATGGGCTGTTGTAAATCATTAAAGCAGCATTGAACATGCCATTTTAGACCATTAAAAATAATCTTTATAGAATAAACGGTACCTTAGACCACTATACACTACGCTAAGGCTTAGTGGACACCCTATGTCCTTGTGATGAATCTACTATCATAGTACCACTAATATTTTTAATATATTTTTTATTTTATTTTTGCTAGCTGCTAGTAAACTAGCTTGGTTTTGTCCCAAAAAGTCTTTGTGTGTTTTTGTGAAAGTGGGATTTCAGTATCTTGAATGTCAATTTGTATTTTCATTATCAAACTATTTATTTATATATTTATTTATTTATTTATTTATTTTATTTTATTTTTTAAAAAAAGCTTAGTTAGCTCACTAGCAGGTAATTACTGTCGGTAACATGCAGTAACATGGCACTTCATTAAAAATGTACAATTTAGCTGGCTAGATTTGGATGGCTATATGATGCTTGAAGCTTGTATTTCTAAATAGTTTTTATTTGTTTCTATGATTTGTTGCCATGAGGGATTTTAGTATTTGAATCTCAACTTATACTTTTTTAGTGACTTGTGTTAAACTCTAGATATATCTTAATGAAATCTATATTATCTCATAAACATTAAGCTAAGATAGCTTGCTAGCTAGGTTTGCAAGCATGTATTGTGGAGATTAGACTCACATCGCTAACATATTAGTGACTGAACTGAACTAGATTTTCATGTAAATACATGTGAACATATGAGTTGGAAACACACCAAGTTTTTCTGCTGTCCCTAATAACCCTAATATCTGTAATATAACTAAAGCTGTTGTTGTTTTTGTTGTAGTTGAACTAGCCAGGTGCGTTCTGCTAGCAAACTAGCATGTATTTATCATAAGTGGGATTTCTGAGTCTCAGCTTGGATTTTCTTTTCCCCTGTGACAAAAAATTCAAAATATATCCTAATTAAAATATTGTTGGTTTTTTTGTCTCCTTTTTTCCCCCAACATTAGCAAATGTAGCTTGGTATCTAGGTTAATGAGTCCTGGGAAGTTTTAACACTCTGTGCCCTTGGTTCTGATTGGGTGAGACTGTGTGGCAATATCATGGATATCTCTGTTTTAAACAAAACTATGATCAGTTCACCTTAACATCAATTTCTGTAATCAGAATTAGCTTCCTCAGAAGAGTAGCGGCTAATCGGATAAAGAAAAAGATTTGATGTCGTTCTTCTATTTCTCCTCATGCCCTCTGTGATCTTTATCGAGCTTTCTGAATTTCTTTGCCTTGTATATATGGTAGTTTTTCTTTCTGCTGCATTTTATCTAGAGAATGTTTTCTACATTGTACCTGATTTTTTTTCCCCTCCCAGTATTAGTCATTAGTCAGTTCCCACCACTGTAGCAGTCTTCCCTGTTGGCGGTGTGGGTTATTGCTGCATCTCTCCAGCATGCCACCCACACACTGCCACAAAGCAGCTCAACACACAGCTCAGAGACATTCGTGCTCTGCTCAGTTCTTTCTGGGTGAACTATTGTATGCATTGAAATGCCCTCACTGCCTTTATTTTCATTAGTTTGGCAGGCTGGACTGAACAGAACGCTGGAAGGATCTGGTAGAAAAAACTGGGAGGTTTTCTAACCGTTTGTATCATCCAATAATAACATATCAAAATATATAAAAATAGAAGTAAAACTCTTTATTAACTTACATGTGCTTATTAGCATAACTGACACAGCTAATATAGTAGTTGACAGTAATATAGTAAGTCCATCCTGTGTTTAAATGACAGAACTCACATATTAAAATTATCATATATCTTATATATAACATACATATTACATTAATAATATAACATTTTCTTATCTTGACATTGGTTTTGTTGCTAAAATCTAATTAGTCATCAAATAACAGCGAAGCCAAATCAGATGAAACACTGACAGCAACCAGGCATAAAGGTTTTCCTATTCACACTTTGCTTTGCTTAGCTATTGTTGTTGTTATTATTATTATTATTATTATTATTATTATTATTATTATTATTATTAGTCAGCTACTTTATTCTGTTGTTCCACGGCAAGAGAAACAAATCTGCTAATGCAAACTTAATAATAATAAAAATCCATTCAATTTATGTAACATCTTGGCACTGAGGAAAATCGTTTAACTTAATTTGCTAAGTAGCTATCTTGATATATTACTAGAATCCTTTTTGATGCAATGAAAAAAAAATTGTTTCGACAAACTAGTTCTAAATAGATGGCTACATTTTTCTTTGTGGTCTTTCAAGCTAGTTTTGAAATTATTAGAAATCTGTTTTATAACATTAGCCATCATAAATTAGCTAATTCGATGAGCTTGGAATTTATTATTGTCATTAATTCATTAACAGTTATTAAAATTTATAGTAATTTGTAGCAAATATACAATTATTTAATGTATAGCGCAATATAGCATTTTACAATTGCACTCTGGTTTCAAATCAAATCAAAATCAAATCAGATTTTATTTGTCACATACTCTCCTTAATAGCTTTATATCATTAATGTTGTTGCTAGCAGCTAACAGCTAATAAACTAGCTTGTCTTTGTTCGAAGTGGGAATTCATTAACTGATCGAGGTTCAGTTTGTATTCTATTTTACTGACACCTTCAAAGTTAGCTCACTAGTTATGTTAGTTGGAAATGTCCGTCACGTTTTCAGATACCTCGGATTTCACTTCATTAAAATCAGTACAAAAATCAGTACAAAATGCTCTTAAACTATGCATGAAAAAACAATCTCTAAAGTTGTTAAGCCAGACAGCTAGTTCAGTTAAAATGTAGTCAACTAGCTTGTCTAGTGCGATCTGAGTTTGGATTTATATTTGCTCAACAATTTAGTTAAAACTCTAGATCTATCTATAATAAAATCTATTTATTCACAGACATATAAGACAGTTGAGTTAGCTTGCTAGCTACGTTTACAAGTTGGTTATGAGGATTTTCTGTGTACCTCAGCATTCTGTGCTCTTGAACCCAGGAAAACCCCAGGATCCAAAATATCCTAAAACTACAGTTCGGAAGCACATCGTTTTCTGAACTAGCTAGCTAGTTCAACTTTAGTTAACTTTAGTAAATTAGCATTTGTTAGTGGGATTTCATTATTCAGTGTATATAGTAGTTCAGAGTAACTATATTGCTTAAAATATTGAATAAATAGAATAAAATTTAACTTAGAAAACAGTAAAATAGGTAGGTATTATTTATACTCTATATTTTATTCTGATGTATTTCTCAAATATATATTTAAATAATGAAAATTTTCAGAATTAATTCCACTTTGTCATCGACCTAATATGCAGGGAAGAAGAAATAAACTTAAAAGATATTCTGATTTAATCAAGCGAAAGCGATCTGCATATATAAAAGCATAATTTTGGAAAT
>NC_083475.1:18338182-18428182 GCF_030014155.1 Tachysurus vachellii
CTCTCGATCTCTCTCTCTCTCTTTCTCTGTCTCTCTCTCTGTGTCTGTCTATCTCTGTCTTCTCTTTTATTGTCTCTCTCTGTTGTTCAATCTCTATATCTGTCTGTTTGTCTCTCACTCTTTCTTTTTTTCTTTCTTCCTTTTGTTCTTTTTTCTTTGAATCTTTGTTAAGGAGCTGAAGCTTCTTTTATATGTGGTAGATCCAGTGGTCCGCTTTCTTTCTCGTACTATAATCAGTCAGTGTGTCGCTCATCCTTCTTGCGGGATGCGGTTGTTTAGCCTGAGTCAGGGTGAGTCAGGCAGGTAAACAAAATCCTGTAATTTCTTCATACAGAATACATTTTGTTTAAAGTAAAAATACTGAGGGTTTCAGATTTACTTTTCCTCAGCAAAGTTCATTTACAGTTCAATTCCACAGTTCTGACTTTAAGACTGCGTGTCTCTTAACATCAGCAAGCTTTATCTCGGCGACACATAAGCGTTATTCTTCTCTGCCATATCGTTGCTGTAGTTTTGTTTCAGTAGATCGTTATGTGCGTTTGTCAGCACACCTTGTTCTGAACCTTAATGCGATTATAATCATAATCCCTTCTGCTGCCGAGTTGCAGAAGCATCATCTTCACAGTATTGTCCCACTTTACCTACGATCCCTGTGAAGACCTTCCACTGCCATCATAAATATAGATCCTTAACGATACACACAAATTACACAAACCTAAACCTAAACCCTCAACCTCATCTCTTTCTCTTTGTAGATAAAATGCATAAAAGAGTAAAACGGTCAGGTATTCCTATCCTTGTGGACTTATTGTATTTTCTGCTCTAATCTACACTTCTTTTAAATTACCTATAAAATTGCCTCATTTGTTGATGTATTTCCTTTTCAAACAGGAAGTCAGGGAGAAAACGTGTCCAGCACCAGTGGCATAGCTAGCCGGCTAAATAAGTATCTGAGGGTTTAACGAGAGCTTGTTTTTCCTTTAATATGTGTGAGATTTCTCACTGCAGTTTTGTGCATTGCGACTTGTTCGGTTTCCAGCCTGATTGGCAGGAGTGAGACGATTAGTCTCCCTGTAGAGAAGAGGGAAAGGTTTAACATGAGGCAGTAAAATAAAATCATGCCCATAAACAAGCTTTCTGGCCAACATACTCGAGAAAGTACACACACACACACACACACACACACACACACACACACACACACTCTAAAATGCCTCGATATCTCCAAATGCCATTTTGTGCACACATTAACTGTATGCTAACTTGCGTAAGACGTAACACTTGATGGCTAGTGTAACCAGCGGTGGTTTTGGAGTGAGGTCATACATGTTTGAGCCAAGATCAAGATTTTAGAGGGGGAATGAGTGCAAACGCCAGCCATATTTTCAACACACATGGGACGGTATAAAAAGAGAAAAACATGGCGGGAAGCTACTCAGCCAAAAACTACACACTACTCCTGTTTGTTGCTCACCAGCTGCTATTGTGGAAGCAATTAACCAAGTGCATTTATATCATACATTTTTCACCAGTTTAAATTTTTATCCTTTTTACCACCGATTAAATTACAATAAGCATATCTACATTTGTTAATCGCACTATAAATATGCACAAATCAGCCATAACAACTACAAAGAACACTTGCAGGTGAAGTGAATAACATCTTGTTACTATGGCACCTGTCCAACGGTGGGATATCTTAGGCATGTGGGAAAGTGTGGGGACCTGAGCAACTTTGAGTAGGACCAAACTGTGATACCAAGACGACTGGGTTTCCTCAGAGCTATAGTGCAGGAATTGTAGTGCTCCCAGTATGCACTGGTTAGTACCTACCAAACATGGACCAAGGATGGAAAACTGGTGTCTCACCAACAGGATTATGTGGATCGAATGGCTAGCCTGCCTGGTCTGATTCTACAGAAGAACAACTTTAGCGCAAATTGGTGAAAACCCTGAATGCTGGCTCTGATAGAAAGGAGTCAGGACACACAGAGCATCACAGCTTGCTGGGTTTGAGGCTGTGTAGGTGCAGAGCAGTCAGAGTTACCATGCAGATCCCTGGACACCACCAAAAGTACCTACAATGGGCATGTGAGCATCAGAACTAACGCACGGATTGATGGACAAGGAGCCTTGGTCTGATGAATGATGTTTTCTTGTAAACATCATATGGATAGACAGGTGTGCTAGTGTACCACCTACATACACATCACTGCAAATCGAGTACACACCTTCATGGCAAGGGTATTCCCAAAGTAAGTGCCCTCTTTCAGCAGGATAATGCTCCCTGACACACTGCAAAAATGGTTAGGAACATGACAAAGAGTTCAAGGTGTTGACTTAGCCTCCAGATTCCCCAGATCTCAGTCTGATTGAGCATCTGTGAGATGTACTAGACAAACAAGTCGGATTCATTGAGGTCCCACCTAACAGCTTGTACTTAAAGGTTAACGTCTTGTGCCAGACATTTCTGCACACCTTCAGAGGACTTGTGGAGTCCATGCCTTGATGAGTCAGAGTGTCTGGTGCCAGGTAGGTGGTTGTGGTCTTATGTTATGGCTGAATGGTTTATATACTGCCTTTTCAGTGTCCTCAAAACCACTCTCAAACAACAGTTTTGATTTCTGGCAACTTTAACAAAATGTGATAAGAGGCTTTTCTCAGACAACTCTCAGACCCGTTACTCTGGCGACAGATGTCCCGTGTCGGCACACTTCCTGATTATTTTCTCTCCTTTTTAAAGGTGTTCATGCTGTGAGAATGATAGTGTGAATAGAGCTGTGGATGATGTGACACTACATCAGGATTCTTCACAATATCAAATGATCTGAATGTTACTATAATGTTACCACAAATGATGTGAAACTATAGATGCTTTGTTTTTATGAACTTAGAACTATGCACATGGTCTACACACATGGCTAGACCTCTTCTAAAATACCAGAATTTATGAGTACATATGAAGATTTTTGGGGGTCAGAAAATTTGAATCAGAATTAGGATAACTCCAGGTCCTACTCCTACTCCTACTCCCATCCTTCATTCTTCTCAAAATGGAATATGTTTAATTCACACAATTAACACAATTCAACTAGTAAAATTCAGTCACACTGACACCTGAGCAAGAATTTACTTAAATTCTCCAAGCTTACGACCGGATCCCAGATTTCTCTGACCAGACCCTGACATTGACATTGACCATGACAATTGACTTGTAAAAGAATTTGTAATACTAGAACGTACATTTTCTGAAGAAAATGTGAATGGTGCTTGCACGTGGCAAGTTCCCCTCATTGTGCTGAGTGTTTTGATATGTCACATGTCAATGTTGTGCAGTTTTTTTATTTTCACGTGAAATCACGTGACGTCACGTGACTTCATCAAATTACACGTGAGGAAGTTCCCCTCATTGTTCTGAGTGTTTTGATATGTCACATGTCTATGTTGTAAAAAGGTTTTTGATTTTGCATATTTTGGGGGCAGGGCTGCGGCACAACCGGAAGGCCAGTCGGTACACCAATGTAAACCTTTGTTCAGAGTATCACCCTAAAGGAGCTGGCCGAGTTTGGTGTAGATAGTTCAAAGCTTGCAGAGTTATAAACCTCCAAAGTTTATAATGGGAGTCTATGCGAAAAAAGGCCACTTTGAGACTGGTACCGGAAGTACCGGTACTCGGATCGCTTAGAAAAGTAATAGCACACCTCTCCTCAATGAGCCGGTCAATTTGACACCTCATTCATGGGTCTAGGACAAAAGCTGTGGGACAAGTTACGTGCCGAAGTTTTGTCCGGAAGAGTGTGCAGGATAGTAAGAATGTTGCTTTGCAAGCACCATTAATAATGTATGGAGCTAAAATCCAAAAGATATCCCAGTGATCGTTGCATTATCCCTCCTCTACATCTTAGTAAAACCGATCCATTCAGAAAAGGACGTTAGAAAGATATTTTTGAGAGTGAGATTTGAACATTCATCATGTGTGAGAAAATATTTCTACAGCGATCTAGAAATCGCTGCGATCTCACGATTACAATTGCAACTTTTATAAAAAAAAAAAACTTATTTGACTTATTTAAACACATCATTGACTTTTGTGTTACAGCACAAGATAAAAAAAGTCACAATCCCATCAAACTCTGTGAAATCCTGACACCATAACAACCCCAACACACACTCGCTACTTCCCCTGCAGTTACATAAGGCCGAATCGTGAGAGCAATAAGGCCCCAGAGTGAGAGAACCAGTAATTGCTAGTAAAATTAATCTTACACTGGTGTGCTATCAGACGCTGAAGATGAAACAATATATATTAAATTGTTCCCCTCTCCCAAGATTATTCATTCTGCTCTCATTTAATAAGAAAGTGGAAGGATGACGTGCCTGATTGTGGCATTTGTCTCAGGCCCTGGAGCCTAGAGGGAAGACAGAATCGATTTAAAAACGATGCAGGTTTATTAATAAACATGACAGCATTATATTTCCGCTGTGTGTTTTATAAAGCTGTAAAGTTTCCTGTTTGCTTGTTTAGTATTTAAGGGTAGCATGAAATGTGTCTGGATGTAGGGGTTTGGTGCATAAATGAATAATGTGAATGAATTGTGACCAAACCTGATGAACTTTATTGGTCACTTTAGCGTTCTACAGAAATTTGCTATTTGCCGAGGTGCTTGGCCCCCGCAAATCGCTGCTTGCAACTATATTTGTGTAATTGTAATTAGGGATGTAACGATACCTCTTTTTCTCTTCCGATCCAATTCTGATACCAGCGTTTGCCGGTATCGGCCGATACCGATCCGATATCTGTGTTCTTTTCTACCTTTTAAAACTAAAGAATGTGTACAACTCGTTTAGTTATTAAGATTTATTTGTTTCTGGCAAAGAAATACAAAAATGCCCATTACTGGATGAAAAATGAAAACACAAGAAACCTTAAAAAAAAGTATTAATGCAGTAGCAAACAGTACTTTTAACAGTTAGTGGTATAACAATCTAAACCATATATACTGCAAATATTAAATTAAATTATTTTCTGAAGAAAAGGCAATATTTTAAAGTGAATCTTAAATTAGAACACAGTGCAAAATGTATTAAACAGTAAAACAAATGAGCGACATGTTTAACGCGCTGAGGTAAATGGAAACGGTGCCTGCTAAACTTGCCTGTCTGTCGCAGGCGGTTGTGCAACATATTTCCTATACAATTTATTATATTTATTTTCATTAATGCAATTTAATATACAAGTGTATTTTTCTTCTAAGTTTAAGCAATAGTCTATGATGTTTGCTGTTCATTAATAAACCACCACGGGCATGGGCGTCGGAAGTAAATAAAAAGTGGGCGTGTCCTGTCCCACACACATATAATGGTACCGACGCCCATAGATTTCAGGAAGCAGGAGCGTGGTCAATGCTGTAGGTAAAACACAGAATGGAGTTTAATTTATTAGGGCATTTCTCAAGCAGAATGGATTCGACTGGTGGCGCTCTGAAAAGTAATAAAAAAATACATTATGTGCTGAATAGAGATGGGAAAAGTGGGTGGGTCCAATATTATTGGTCATAAAAAGTGGGTGGGTCCTGTCCCACCCACATATAATGGTTGCGACGCCCATGACCACGGGTATCGGATTAGGATCGGTCACGCACCACTGATACCCGATCCACTCAAAATGCTTGGATCGGCGTCAATACCGATCCGAAATATTGGATCGGTACATCCCTAATTGTAATTAGTTCTGATGTATACACTATAAATTTTAGCTTACAATTTAAGTGTGAACAAATTAGTAGCCTGAGCAGATTTCATGTCCACGCTGTTAGAATTTTATTCATAGCTACCTGGCTGACTAGTCGATTCAACCAGCTGTGAAAGGAAAAAAGCCCAAAATAAGCCTTTATCGACTTCTACAAAACCAAATTTTTCATTATCTTCTTGATGGATTTCACAGTGCTTTAACTATAGAATGTGCTATTTGTTCCGTATCCCACCATAAAAAAGCGATCTGGCTGATGGTAGAATGCTAGGTGAAGTAATTAGCATGGACAGATGGTGTGTTTTTCAGATTGAGGAACATGCAGGTATTGGAAGCACCGATGAAACCAATAAAGGATGTCCTATAACTCTCCTTGATAGAAGAACAAACTCAAAACAGAGTGAAGATGTTAGCCAGGCTTGAATATTATCTTTTATAAGTTACGCGAGGACGGAATGGAAGGCAGCAGCTTGACACAGACCAGAATTTGCTTGTTTTTTGACAAGAATGTTAGACTGTATTAATGTGCTTAACTAGCTGATGTTAATTTCATAAATTTCATGAAGTTACTATTGTCCTATTTTCCAGTCAAATGAATTAGGCAACGGAAACATCGAACTAGGCAGCACAATGGACCGTCAACTTAGCGGTAGGCTTGATGTTTAAACTTCTAGTGTATTTTTATTAGTGATGAGTTGATATTTGATAAACCGTTTATCTTCTCTGATATACTGAAGTACTTTATACTGTAAACATGTCATGTCAAGTGTTATGACAGAGATGATGCACTGAAAGGCCCTGAAGTACTCATGAGTGACGGCAATATCTGAGCAGAAAAAATGCAATAAATGCCAAATTAAAAGTTTTGGTTTAATATGTATTTATTAAGTATAGAGCTTCATTCTTGAGTTTTCCCTCGTTATGAAAGTAAATACAGCATGAATAAGCCTGTGTAGGACTGTCAGATTCATGTAGCCAGTTCTGCAGAACAGTCCATGAGGTGGAGTAGGATCGTATCCAGCCTCTTCTACCTGATCCAACTCCTTTTACCTTGTTAAATTTAATGTTTGATTCAGCTCATCTTATCCCCTATCTCTATATAAGATCTATATCTATACAGCTCCACCCCTGGACTATTGGTTCTACAGAAGGGTCAAATTTACATTTACCTTTATAGCATTTGGTATATATTGGGACATAGACACACTTATCCAGAGCGACGTACAGAAGCTCTCAACAGCTTCAATCCAATCAGTCAAATTCGAGGATTTAAAAGTGCTGTGGTTAAACAAATCTTTTAATACATTGCTTTGCATTTGGTACATCTTGGTGTTACACAATAAAATCAGTAGACTGCATTATAAAGTCAGTTATTCTTCAGGAAATGCTGCTCATATTAGATCTTATGGTCACAACGAACATTACAACCTTCACTGTAGGAAAAAAACTCACCCATTCAAAGCAATAATTTTAGCGAGTTTGAGTATATTATTAAAGAAATATAAAGCTAATCATCATTTCTGAATATATAATGTTTTGGGACTTTTATGTTACTTAGTGGACTCTTTAAGGCTCTATATTAAATTGCCGCACTAACATTTTAAAAGCTGCACTCAGTCCTTTAGCTCTATGGTTTGCATCAGCTGCATTAATCTATAGTAAAGTCTTTCAGGCAGACATCATGTTCTCTGCTTACATCCTGGTTCGCTATCTCTCCTGCTAAACGAGGATGGGGTAAGTGCGCACTTTGTGCTGCATTGTGATGGCTCGCTTGCCATTTGGAGGGCAGCCACTACTCTGGAGGTCTCAGGGCTTTCATTAGCTGACTCATATTACTGCCTCCTTTGTGCAGGCCTACTTCTTTTTTCATGAAGTGTGGAATGAAAGTGTTTCTTATTTGAACGTGATTAAGAATTAGTTTGAAGGAAGGAATTTTGCAGGAGTGAGTGGTCCAAAAAAGGTTTGAATATTAATGATGTAATACATTCAAATATGTTAGATTGGATAATGGAAGTAATACATTTTGCATTTGAAATGTACAAATTACATTTGTATGTCCTTAATGGCCTTGGGATTTGGACCCACAACCTTCTGACCTATAATCCAATACCTTAACCACTAAGCTACCACTTCTCTACCAACTTTCCTGGGCCTTTCCAGGGAGCTACCACTTCTCTGACTTCCAATATCCTTACAGTACTGCAGAATATAATTGTAGTGACGGGTGACAGTTTGTCCAAGCATTGCACACACAGTATATTATAATTATATGGATAAATATCTTGAACATATGCACGTTTCCTCTAGAACAGAGAGACCAGGATGTACAATGTAGATATCATTTTTACCGACTTTGATAGTTAATTATTTATAGTCGTATTTTGACTCTCTTTCATTTTCAAACATTCAGTTTTAGTTCGCCAGTTAGTTATAAATAAGATACGATAAAAATTCAGTCCAACATTCAAGGATAGCTAATAATCCTGACATCACACAGACTTCTTAAGCATGGAAGGATTTGAAATATAAGTATATATTGCTGTAAGAAATTGTAGGTCTCAAGCAAGAATAGAGAACAGCTGATAGAAATGGAAATGTAGATGGGTGAAGGAGTTCGAAGTGTCACCAGACGTCACTGAAGCTGATACCGATTTAAATTAAAGCTTTATTTCCTCTCTTTTGAGTCATTGAGTGGGGATCGGTGAGTGTTGGGCGCTCAATAACTGCGAGAGAAAATGATCAAATATTTTGTTCAATACGTCAGTTCGGTAGATAAGGGTGTTTTAAGTACCTTGGGGTACATTGGGGTGACTTTTAACGATCACTTGAACTTTGCAGACCACATTTCATCAACTGCATTGTCCTTGATGTTCTGAATAACGTCAAGAAAATCAGACCCTCTCCTGCTTCTTGTTATTTCAAAAGTGGACTACTCCTGAGCCTATACGCCAACTCCATCAGACCTCTTCAGATGGTTCAGAATGCAGCATCACGCCTCGTTTTTCACCAGCCCGAAAGGAGCCACGTCACACCCCCTTCATCTCCCTGTACTGTCTTCCTGCGGAGGTTCAAGGATCTGGAGAATCGGGATGCACTTATTTCCAGGGATTTCAGAACAGCATAACAGATATTGCGTCATCGGGTAGGCGTGGCCTATTTGATAATTTAACCCTAACCCTAACCGTTGTCTATTTGTTTTCGAAAATAGTTTAACTTTAAGATAATAAAGCATAATAGATATAAAATATAAAATCTACCTGTGTGACTGTTTTGTTCTTCATTATCCATCGTAGGTATGCTCTTTGTTTTTTTTGAAAGTGGGCGTTTTTCCAAGACCTCCAGAAACACGCCCACTTTACGTCGTGGTAACGAAACCCCTGGAATTTAGTGAATGCCCTGGAAAAATCACCATCTGCTTCAATCTCAACACTATATTTCCTTCTGCAGGATGTGGTAGTCTAGTTGTTAAGGTGTTGGACTACTGATCAGACAATCATTGATTCGAATCCCGAGTCCACCAAGCTGCCACTGAGCCCCTGAGCAAGACACTTAACCCTTAATTGCTCGGTTTTATGAAATGAGCTAAAAAATGTGAGTCACTCTGGATTAGGGTGTCTGCCAAATGCTATAAATGTAAATGTACTGAACCTGTGATCACTTAACGTTCCTTGCCTGGTAATACAGACTCGGTGAGGTATGGGCTCCCTTTCTAGAACCTTTTATCTGACAGTCCCACAGTGGTGGCAGAATCTATCTTCATAAAATCGGCTTCCTCTGCAAACACTTAACTAACCTCTATCTTGTCAGCACTCAAATAAATAAAACTGCACTTTAGCGTCCACCTCGACTCTGTGCACTTTGCTTCTCTAGCACTCAATAAAATCGTCCACTGCTTGATGTATTACTTGTATTTCTTCATTTGTAAGTCGTTTTGGATAAAAGCATCTTCGGAGTCAATAAATATAAAGCATTCAATTCAGCTGTGTTTGTATAGCACTTCGTCACAAATCAGCTTTACAGAAATGCACAAATTCAGCATGTAAATTTCATATGTAGAAATATATCATTAATGAGTAGGTGAGGGGGTTGAGGAAAAACTCTCGGAGACGATATGAGGACGAAACACTGAGAGACTCAAAAGTTATCCATCCTCATCTGTGTGCCACCAGAAAGTGTGATTAGAATCATTTCCCATTCTGTTGAAGTTGTTAACTTCTCATTGATCGAGACCAGTTCTAAAGCAAACGTCATGGTTTCTAAGTAGAACAATTCACAGCAGTCCCATGTATCTTCAGGCTGTGCATACAGGTTCATCCTCAGCAGCAGCGAGTGACGACCTAGCGATGAGATTCCAAGTAGAAGTAGGGCATCGAGATGGATCAGACAGGTCTGGAGATAAGAAGAGGCCAAGATCACGTTCTTATCTCTCTGGACAGTGTCAATTCTTTCTGTTTAATAACAACTTTTGTTAGAAAATCTGTTTCACGGTACAACTGACATATATGTAGCCTGAAACAATTAAACAGACGGAGTAGAGAATTTTTATTTTTTTTAACAAGCATTGAAACATTTTCAGGAAAGTTTTCCATAGTTTTCTTTAAGTCCATTTTTTTCAGTCAGAACTAATTGGATTGAAATCCAAGAAAAAAAACAAGAGCATGTTCATATTTAATACAGCCTAAACTAAAACTAGATTTGTAAAGTTCGTCGCAACAAACTTTGATGTTGGCTTTGCTGAAGCAAGTATTCGCAAAGGCCGGTGTTTTATGGAGGCGAGTGGACATAAGGGACAGTGTTACTTTTAGAAGCAAGTGGACAGAAAGCTAGGGTGCCAAAACATTTGGAGGCAAGTGGAGACAAGCATGTGACATCATCTGAATACTCTTGAGGAAGTTTCCCTCATTGGGCTGAGTGTTTTGATATGTCACATGTCCATGTTGTGCTAATTTTTGATTTTTACGTGACATCACGTGATGTCACGTGACGTCATCAGAATACCAGTGAGGACATTCCCCTCATTGTTGTGAGTGTTTTGATATATGACATGTCAATGTTGTAAAAAGTTTTTTGATTTTGCATATTTTGGGGGCGGGGCTGCGGGACAACTGAAAGGCCAGTCAGTACACCAATTTAAAAGTTTGTTCAGAGTATCACCCTAAAGGAGTTTGGTGTAGATAGTTCGAAAGCTTGCTGAATTATAAACCTCCAAAATTTATAATGGGAGTCTATGGGAAAAAAGGCCACTTTGAGACCCGGTACCAGAAGTACCGGTACTCGGATCGCTTAGAAAAGTCATAGCAACAAACATCAGACCAGCGTCTACAACGTAGGAGGAGTTACTCTTGATAAATTTTTGTCTAATCTTAAATAGAAAAACAGAATGTTGGCTTCTACAAAGCCAACATAATAACACGCAATTATAAAATACAAATCCCACCACAGTGTACAAATTTAAATGAGCTAAAATGCAGCAGCTTTGTTGTGGTTTTTTTTTTTTCCCAGGCAGGTGACATGAAAATGCAGGAACATGTTGTCGAATTAGTTTGAATGATCTCATACCCTGATCCTCGCATCTAAACCAGCAACTTGTACTAGACTCAGTTTTATCTAAATCGCACTCGGGTTCATTTTTGTTCACTCTTTCTTTTTTTTTTTTTATGGTCACGATTAAATAAGTTGTAAATGAAGATTTGTGCCTCAGCAGCAGCTGTTCACACATCACTTCCTCTCATACAGCATTAGTGTGCTTACAGGCACTGAATCTCATACATCAGTAATACTACAAATCCAGATGAATTCCAATTTGAGAGTCTAGTGTTTTTTGTGCTGAGCGCCATCTTCTCCCTGATCATAATGATCCCAATCAAGCGACGCTGATGAGCACTCAGCTGCAAGCTGCTGTATGATCTCCAGCTTACGTACGTAACGTCTCGGGTGCAGAGGTACGTCAGTCCGTTCCGTTACATTATGATGACGGATGTTCCTGTGAGATGTTGGCATATTTAAACACAGAGCTTAAAAGTGGATCTTGATGACTGAGTGTTTATTCGGTTTGTAATCAGTTATGCACATAAAAGTGGACCAAAGCATTGAAGCAGTAGAAGAAGAAAGATGATGATGATAATAATAATAATAATAATAATAATAATCATCATTATTATTAACAGGATTACACTAAGGGGTGTGGTCTACAGGGGGATGTGGTGGAATAAGGGGGTTGAAACTCTACAATAATCAGAAGTATCTAGTACCTTTGTCACATTTGAACTCTGTCTGGAGGTAGAAATTGGGCAAAGAAGATGTAGTACCATATAGAGCAGTGTTACTCATTGCGCGGCTCGCGAGCCTCCTGCGGCTCGCCAAGCTTTAATATGCGGCTCGCATGGCTCTGTCAGGACTCAGCCCGGACTATGGCCACGTGCCTTTTGTTTATGTTCCTCGTCACGTGTCTGCCCCGCCTTTGTCTGCTCCCCCCGTTTCTACACACCTGATTCCTATTGTTATCATCATTGTCTATTTAACTGTGCCGCGTTGCCTTGTGCAGCGCGGAATCAACTGTTGTCTGGTCCTGTCTCTAGTCCGTGTCATGTTTTGTGTACTTCTGTTATTAAACCCCGTTTATTTGTCTATCCTGCATCTGGGTCCGTTTTATCCCGTGTTCGTGACAGGCAGTAAATAATACGATGATCTGATCATGTGGTTAAAATGTATTTTTCATTTAAATAACATTAAAAACAATCAGGGAAGCATAGAAAAACGAATGTGCTCTATTACAAATAATAATATATATTTCTATATATTATTTGACTCGTCACTGACTCACTGCGTTCCGCAATAGCCAGTTTTTGGCGGCCTGCCAGAAGCTAGTTTGCGTTTCATGCTCGTTAACAACTTGTGTTTACTGTACACACGGACTAAAAAATGGATCGATTTCTTATCAAACAATCCCTCGCACAAAATGAACAGCAACAAAGCAATGTGACTTGGCATACTTTGCGGTGAAAGAGGCTCTCCTATTGACTTTGTCCTATCAGTGTGGCTCACACGAAAAAATAGTGAAGACCACTGATATAGAGTTTTCATAGCAAACAATAACACCTTAAATTTAAGTCTTTATTTCACAGATAGTCGTTAGTGGGAGGACGGAACGAGGGTGAGTTGCAGGCCTTGGAGTGTTTAACGCTGACCAGATATACAGTAGACTTTATTTGACCTGAGTTGCTTAAGATCATTTTCAATTAATGTCTGGAAAAAGCCACAATGGAAATCATAACTGAGTGAGTCTGAGACAAACACATAACACCTGTGTGTGTGTATTTTTGTGTGTGTGATTTAATTTAGGAATGGGTGAACAGTAAGGCAGCATTAAGCAATATATACTGTATATCCGGATAAACAGTTTGAGGGTTTAAGAAACAGGAAGTACAGAACACAGGATTCTACAAGGAATTCAGAAACAGAACATATACACATTATGGAGACAATCAGGACAGGACAGGACAGTGCAGGACAGCAAAGTGCAGGACAGGACAGTGCAGGACAGGACAGTGCAGGACAGGACAGTGCAGGACAGGACAGTGCAGGACAGGACAGTGCAGGACAGGACAGTGCAGGACAGCAAAGTGCAGGACAGCAAAGTGCAGGACAGGACAGTGCAGGACAGGACAGTGCAGGACAGGGAAACTTGCAACAAAGCCAAACAAATGATCACATGACCACAAAAAAAAACAGGTAATTATGATTATTTTGTCACTTTACTGTACAGTGAAATTCTTTTTTTCACATTTTGCTTTGGAAGTTGGGGCCATAGTGCAGTGTTGGCTCTTATATTCTAAACTGAATCCTATTTAATTCGATTCTAAATTACATTTGGAGTTAACTTTGTTTTAGTCTACCTATTTATCTATCTAGCACCCTATAGTCGGGAGGGTTAAGGGCCTCACTCAGGGGCCCTAACAGCAGCAGCTTGCTGATGTTGAGGCTTGAATCCTAACCACTCGAGCCAAAAAGACAGCCTCGAGGTCAGAGAAGGACTTCAGCTGTAGGCTTAAATATGGGAGCATTAAGTTGTTTTACTTGCGCTGTTTGAAGTTAAAGTGCCTCACAGAAATCCTTCACTACATCCTGCACCATGACTTCTCATAATCACTCATAGCACCAGAGCTGTTTTCTGATAGAAATGCTATTGATTAAAATTCAATAACACTGGCTTCAAAGCGCCGTGAGTAGATTTTTGACACCTAACGAGCAAGAAAAGCTCAGAAAGCTATTTTCTTCGTCCTTATCTTCTACTTTGTTTGTTTAATTCTTTGTTTATTTATTTTTTGCATCCTTTCCAGTGTTCCAGGCTCCGTCAGATATCCGGCAGTGACTTGCTTGTTTTATCCGTATCCCGAGCTCCAGCATGGCTTTTCTTTGTACAAGCCATGTTGAGCGACATCCAGAGAAACGACTCGCCTTGATACTTTTGTCTGGATTCTGAATGTAATAGCAGACCAGAGATTATGTGAAATGAAGTTTTACAGTTAGATTAATATCATTTAACTTTAAAATAGACCTTGAACATTTCCGCTTTTGTTTTAGTTTGACGTGTTTTTCTGCTTCGGCTCCGGTACCGTTTTATTAATTTAATCAAATCAAATCAAATCAAAAACTCATTTTTTAGAGTAGCTTTTAATTGACCAATTGTAATTTTACATTGTGCTTATTTTATAGTCTATTCTTGTTGCTTTAATTTTTATATTATGTGGTTTATTTTTGTTGTTTTATTTGTTTTTGTAAAGCGCTTTGACATGTACTTTTAAAGGCGCTATAAAAAATACAGGTTATTGTTATTATTATTATATTTAATTTCTACTTAAAAGGTAGAATTATTAGGGGGGGATTTTTAGATAATAAAAAAATATGGATATTACATTTTTTATTTCCAAATATGTATTAAAAGTAAATTAAAATAAAAAAATTGACACTGGATAGATTTTTTTTTAATTTTACTTTTACCACTTTTTAAAAAATATTTTTAAGAATGCTATTCATTTATTTAAAGATATCTCAATATTTCATTAAAAAAACGCTGAAAAGATTTTTTTACTTAGCATTTTACCACTTAAAAAGTCTTAAAAGGCCTGCAGTGCAAAGCTTTATGACCACAGTCTGTAAATATCAACGATGAGGCTTGTAGCAAGAAACAAGTTGTTTTTTCCTCGTTTTCCCCAGGTCTAGATTGGCAGGTGAAATTGCCTCTAGCTGTTCTTGACCTGAGTCCATTTACACTGAGACTTCAATGTGTTCACTCTTAAGGCTTCTAGCTTGTTTCCTTTTTATTTTTTTTTGGGACCTTCATTTCCTACCCATTTGGTCATTTGTCAATTTCCAGTCACTAGCTGTGTGTGTGTGTTTGTGTGTGTGTTTGTGTGTGTGTTTGTGTGTGTTTGTGTGTGTGTTTGTGTGCGTGCGTGTGTGTGTGTGTGTGTGCGTGTCTGTGTGTGTGTGTAAACAATCTCTGAAGCCTTTTTCCCCCTAAAACAAGCCTAGAATCAATCTGAGGTGCAGGCTTGAGTAACTATGTGTGAAAATGCCCTTACAAGGGGAAAAAAAATTCTCTGATTGGCACTTTAGATTACTCGTGGATTGGTGCACTGACAGTTTATCTTTTACACACACACCTTTTTCACTTCCCTTTAACTCATTGATGTCTTTTCCTGCAACAGCATTGACTTGACTATCACACCTGTGATACTGCGTTCACACCTGCAGTGATTTTATCGCTGTGAGTCTCTGTGCTGTGGGCGGGGGCGCCCTCTGCTACCGGTTGCCATAGTGATATTACACGTGTATCGGTGGGTGGCGCAGCGAGCATTTCGAATCCTTTATCTGGTGACTAAAACGAAACATTTTGGATGGAGTTTTGTTTTTTGTGTATAAAATTCAGCAGTGTGTATCAGCATCATATCGTGCGCTCTACTCTCTTGTACACTCAATATTTGCGGCAACTTTTTTTCTCAACTTTGTCGTGTCGCTGATGTGGACACGCCCACAGGTAAAGTGGACAAAAGTCTGGAGCTTAATGGTCGTTTTATTTCATTTCAAGCGAACGATCTCCGGTGGCTTTGTTTCTGCGAGCCGCTGTGTTTGTGAACTCAGCATTCAGAAAGCTAGATCGGTGCATTATTACTTAAAAAAGAGACGAACATCTGATACAAATGCATCAGTCAGATCGAGTAACTGTACAAGTTAGCAGCGTGCAGGACTAGACACAGAAGGGATGTACATCAAGGCCATTAGTGTCGAGGTGTTCTTCTTTTCTTTTCTGTCTACAGCTACGTTTAAGAAGACGTTTAATATCTCTGAATATTATTTTGGAGGTTTGTTTACTGTTTTTGTCCTATGGCAATCAGAACCAACCATTTCCTTCTTGAATTTGTTCCTCACTCATGACACAGAGCACCAACGCAGCTGTCTATTAATATATTAATATTAATATATAATATTAAATAAAAATATTTCTTATAACTAATACTCCAACTGATTGAACTCCACCTTTTTCACTGCACTCCAACTACAAATACTGTAATGATCACTTTTAGCTCAAGAAGATAGAAAGTAATATAAGTGTTGTCACTAAACCCAGGGGTGTGCAAACTTTTTTCAGGTATGTGAAATGACCTCTCTCTCTCTCTCTCTCTCTCTCTCTCTCTCTCTCTCTCTCTCTCTCTGTCTCTGTCTCTCTGTTTCTCTCTGTCTCTCTCTCTCTCTCTCTGTCTGTGTTTCTCTCTCTCTGTCTGTCTCTCTCTTTCTTTCTCTCTATCTCTCTCTCTTTCTCTCTCTGTCTCTCTCTCTCTCTTTCTCACTCTCTGTCTATGTGTCTCTCTCTCTCTCTCTGTCTGTCTCTTTCTCTTTATTTTTCTCTGTCTCTCTCTCTCTCTCTCTCTCTCTCTCTCTCTCTCTCTCTCTCTCTCTGTGCATCTCTTTCCACCTCATCATCATCCTACACAATACCCTTCTGCTGTCCTTCCTCTCTCTCTCTCTCTCTCTCTCTCTCTCTCTCTCTCTCTCTCTCTCTCTCTCTTTCCAGACCTACTTTGTAGTAGAAAGTTCTACTACATGATCTTCTCTCAGACACGACCTCCAATCTGACTTTTATCACGAATGTCTCGTATGTCCCAGTTGATGAGGACAATTAGCGCAGCGACTTTGACATCTTTGTCCTTGTAGCGGACGCAGAGAACGGAGGAGAACAAACGAGCCGTGGCGCTTCGTTAGAAAAGCAAAAGGCCTTTTTTTCCTCCTGCTTTGATTATTTTCCTAATTTCATTTTGGAAGTTTGACATGATATAGATGTATAATCCTGTCCTTTAGCAAAACAGTAACAGTGAAAGAGAGCGACGGGAATTAATAGGAACTTTTATTAGTTATTAATAAACTTAATGGAATTCTTTTCACTTTAATTCATTATTTAAAATTCTTCATTTGGAAAGTATGTCTATCATTCTGAAGATGATGCTTATTGTACAGATATCTGCATCCACCAAAGAAACAATATTGTGTGTAGATTATATAGAAAATGACATTTGTCA
Source organism: Tachysurus vachellii (assembly GCF_030014155.1). NCBI lineage: Eukaryota > Metazoa > Chordata > Actinopteri > Siluriformes > Bagridae > Tachysurus > Tachysurus vachellii. The sequence continues at coordinate 18,355,508 of NC_083475.1, forward strand.
TATAAACTGTATACCACCCTGTTCTATTAAAGTAGAACAGTGTAGTGGTAATGTGTCTGTTACTGTACATAACCCCAGCATCGTGGCTTTGACTCTCAACTCAGGTGAGAGCTCAGTGTTTGATACATTCAGGGATTTGAAAATACCTGAACAAATGATGTTGTATGTCCAAAAATGAACCATTCAATCACATGGAATGGATGTAAACTTTAGAATGAACTTGATTCAGTGTGTCTTCAGAATAATCCTGTTTAGATGATGATGATGATGATGATGATTTATTTTTATAGATATTACAGTAATTCCTTCCTGCTGAAGTCTTCAAATGTTCACTCGAGGCTCGTGAACAAAGCTAGATCTACCACCAAGAGACAAGACTCTGATCAAGGGTAGGGTGTCAGGATGGATCCAGTGGGTCCAGAAAGAAGAACACTGGGAGCTCTGGAGGGAGAGGGAGGAAGAGAGAGAGAGAGACAGAGAGAGAGAGAGACAGAGAGAGAGAGACAGAGAGAGAGAGAGAAAGAGAGAGAAAGAGAGAGGGAGACAGAGAGAGACAGAGAGAGAGAGTGAGAGAGAAAGAGACAGAGAGAGAGAGACAGAGAGAGAGAGACAGAGAGAGAGAGAGAAAGAGAGAAAGAGAGAGAGAGACAGAGAGAGACAGAGAGAGAGAGTGAGAGAGAAAGAGAGAGAGAGAGAGGGAGGGAGAGAGAGAATGAGAGAAAATTAGAAAGAGAGAAAATGAAAGAAAATGAGAGAGAGAGAATGAGAGGGTGAAAATTAGCGAGAGAGAGAATGAGAGAGAATGAATGAGAGGGAGAAAATGAGAGAAAATGAATGAGAGAATGAGAGAGAGAAAATGAGAGAGAGAAAATGAGAGAGAGAGAAAATAAGAGAATGAGAGAGAGAGAAAATGAGAGTATGAGAGAGAGAAAATGAGAGAGAGGGAGAGAGAGAGAGAGAGAAAATGAGAGAGAGAGAGAGAGAGAATGATTATGTATGCTTGTGATCATGTGATGGTTACATGATGATTACATTTTAAAATTGATCCAAACAAGTTCAAGGTCACTGCAAGGTCAACATGTCTAAAATAGTGCTTCAAATATCTCCTCCTTCCTGTTTGGAGAATATTTATATATGAAGGATATGCTGTGTGAGTCATACTGTACAAGTTAGCAGCACGGAGGACTAGACACAGAAGGGATGTGCATCAAGGCCATTAGTGTCGAGGTGTTCTCGCGTTCTTCTGGTTTCTGTCTACAGCTACGGTCAGAAGACGTTTCCTTTATAACATCTCTGAATATTATTTTGTATGTAAGGTGTAAGATTTAGGTACTTTTGTTTACTGTTAATTTTCTATGGCAATCTAAATGGCAAACTAAACCCAGGGGTGTGCAAACTTTTTGCAGGTATTTAACGACCCATTTAAAATGTTAAACTCAATATATAAATAGATTTGTTTCATCAAGATGATTTAAATGTGTACAAAAATATCATGTTGCTGTGTAGGAGTCATCGAGCCATGGGGGATACAAACTTTTGCATTTTTTTGTATAAAGCCATAATGTTACGCCCCATAACTGTCTTTGTGTGAGTGTGTGAAACAGATCAGTAGTTATGCGCGCGCGCACACACACACACACACACACAGTGTATGGTAAATGTCAAAATCTCTTATTGTTTTCCACACTGAAATATGAGAGATGAATCTAAACAAAGATGAAACTGAAAACATGTGCGCACACACACACACACACACACACACACTCTCACACACACACACACACGCATAGTGTTTGTCACTAAATGAGTGTAAAATGATCTACATTCCCTCTGAGAGAGTGTGTGTGTGTTTAGAGTGTGTTACTGTACTTCTCTTTTAATGGTTTTTATAATTGCAGAATTTGCATAATTGCCCACTGTTGTTGTGTTGATGCAGTTTGTGTGACTTTAATTGGAATAATTTTGTTGTACTTTGTGGAACAGAGTCTGTACATTGCCACTCGTTTGAAGTACAGACTCAGCTGGCATCTCTGCAGCAAGTGTGTGTGAGTGAGTGTGTGAGTGAGTGAGTGAGTGTGTGAGAGTGAGTGTGTGAGTGAGTGTGTGAGTGAGTGTGTGAGTGAGTGTGTGAGTGAGTGTGTGAGTGAGTGTGTGAGTGAGTGAGTGTGAGTGAGTGTGAGAGTGAGTGAGTGAGTGAGTGTGTGAGAGTGAGTGTGTGAGAGTGAGTGTGTGAGAGTGAGTGTGTGAGTGTGTGAGTGAGTGTGTGAGTGAGTGTGTGAGTGAGTGTGTGAGTGAGTGTGTGAGTGAGTGAGTGTGAGTGTGAGTGAGTGTGAGTGAGTGTGAGTGAGTGTGAGTGTGAGTGAGTGTGAGTGAGTGTGAGTGAGTGTGAGTGAGTGTGAGTGAGTGTGTGAGTGAGTGTGTGAGTGAGTGGACAAAGTCTTTGTGTGTGTGTGTGAGTGTGTCAGTGAGTGTGTCAGTACTGTATATGTGTGTGTGTGTGAGTGTGTCAGTGAGTGTGTCAGTATACAGTATGTGTGTGTATGTATGAGTGTGTCAGTGTATGTGTGTTTGTTACTTATCATGTATGTCATTTAGCCTGATTTCACCAGAAGATGTGTTCACTGTCAGTGTACAGAACCTGGATAGTTTATGTATGTATGTACAGGTAAACAAATGAGTGTTTCCCAGCTACATGTATTGTTGATGATCATATGTTGAAAAATTTGGTCTAATTCATAAACATTCAGTCGAAACCTAAATAACGAAGTATATATTATTAATTATTCAGCATTTTTTATTATTACACAGTAATGGCCAAACGTGTGCGTGCGACAGTGTGTGAGAGAAGATGTATGTTTAATGTTGAGAGCAGCAGGAGCTCTCTGACTCTCAGTCTGACTCTGATTTGATCGCATGTTAATAGAGTTACCATGGAGCTTTATCCTGTGTTCATTGATGCCCTCTGCGCGAACACACACAACACACACACACACACGCTTGCACACTTGCTCTCTCGCTCTCTTTCTGTCACTTGGCTGCAGGTGCGCTGTTAATGCGAGTGAGCAGACTTCCTGTGGCTTTTACAGTGTATGATCTTTTGTGCTCAAACACACACACACACAAAGAAATACTGAATACAAATGAGTGAAAAGTGTAGAGCATCAGGTTGCAGCAGTTGAATAAACAAATTGTGGTGTTTGTTTGTGTGTGTGTGTGTGTGTGTGTGTGTGTGTGTGTGTGTGTGGTTTATCTGATAGACCAGAAAAAGGTTGAATGTTGGAGACCAGAAAAAAGTTGAATGTTGGAGATAAAACAGGAACAATCAAAGCTTCTATCATCATGTCCACAGGCACATACATATTTCTGTGTGCGTGCGTGTGTGTGTGTGTGTGTGTGTGTGTGTGCATGTGTGTGCGGGTGTTTGAAGTACAGACTGTTGAGTCACTGTCAATCCTGCTGCTGCTCTGCCATGTGTGCCATCAAAGCCAGCAGCCTGTAACACACTCGTCATCTCTAATCCAACCACAGCCACAACTCCCACCTCAATTAGACACACACAGACACACACACTGTCAGAGTTTGTAGTTATGGAGACTTTAGATTTAAATCTTTATTCACTATTTAAAGGAACACACCAGGGATTTAAAGTGACTGTAGTTTTAACATGTCTCGTCTGTTTTCACACTTATTACTCCGTTTGCTGAACTTGGTTAGTTTGTTTTTGGGAATAACACGAGGAACCTGCAGGGCTGAGAACATGAGCTTCATCCCAAATGGTGTACTATACACTACACACTATGCACTACAAACAACGTTCTTTACTCTTTGAATGAATGTTTCCTTAAAGCAAGTGAATCACAGCAATCACAATCCCAGGTGCGAACCAAAACACCCGGTACTGAGAGAGCTGAACTCAGTAAAGGGATTTGAGAAAGTGAGTCGTCTCACTGAATCGACTCACTGCAGGAATTAATCATTCTAGCTGCATTTTAAATGACATACTACACACTTTCATAGTGCATTATGCGCTTTAGTGTCTAGTGTATGGAGTTTAGAAGGTTGGCATCATCTCAACGTTTTTTTTTTTTACTAACACTCGCAGCCTTGCTTATATAGCGGAAGAGGGGCGGGGCTGCCGGTGCTTGGGAATAAGATGGCTGACAACACTTTGGTGGGTATGAAGTCTTAACTTCATACATCATTGTCCATCGATTGAGAAAGCCCATAATTCTGGTTAGTCAAAATAAAAAGTGTTATATTTGAGACTATGGCACCCTTTTAAAATCATACAGTAGATGCGTAATGCACAGTGTAAGTGTGGGTGTAGTGTATAGTGGGATTATATATTTGGGATGCTCCTATAATGATTCAACTCTGAATTGATTCACTTCAGCAAATGAATCAATTTCTCACTTCCTGCACTTGCCAGAGTTCACTTGCACACAGACTGAGATCAGCTTGCTCGGTACCGGTTGTTTTGGTTCTCACCTGCTTTAGAGAACCGCAAGTGAAGAACAGAACAGGAAACAGAATGTACGAGTGATGTCCAGCGAATGGGTATTAAAAGCACAGGGTCACCGTGTACGCACATGATCATCATATTGTCACAAGGTTATCGTGTCCCTAATCTGCTGCTCTGTACTCCTCTCCTCTCGTTACCATGGTAACGACAGATCCAAAAGCCAATAATCGGAGAGCGATGTCATGGGACCCAGCAAGAATATGACACCACAGACGTAGTAATTACCCATGATCCTGTTTAGTGTCTGAGAGCCCTGAGCTGCTTTCAACACCCAGTCCAATTAACACACACAAACATGCCTGAGCTCTCTCTCACACACACAAGCTCACAGACACACACAAACGTGCATGAGGCCACACAAGCAAATGTGCTCACAGACACTCAGACATGCTCACAGACAGGCAAACATGCTCACAGACACGCAAACATGCTCACAAACACTCAAACATCCTCACAGACACGCAAACGTGCTCAGACATGCAAACATGCTCACAGACACAACCAAATGTGCAAACAGGCACACAAATGTGCACACAGACACGCACGCGCAAACTTATGCACACAGTCACACAAACATGCGCACAGACAGACAAAAGTGCACACACACAAACATGCACACAGACACTCACACGAACATGCGCACAGACACACAAAAGTGCACACACACAAACATGCACACAGACACTCACACAAACATGCACACAGACACACAAAAGTGCACACACACACACAAACATGCACACAGACACTCACACAGTGCGCACAGACACACAAAAGTGCACACACACAAACATGCACACAGACACTCACACGAACATGCACACAGACACACAAAAGTGCACACACACAAACATGCACACAGACACTCACACAAACATGCGCACAGACACACAAAAGTGCACACACACAAACATGCACACAGACACTCACACGAACATGCGCACAGACACACAAAAGTGCACACACACAAACATGCACACAGACACACACAAACATGCGCACAGACACACAAAAACATGCACACAGACACACATAATGCACTCATACACATGCACAAATTGCGATAAACAACACATGACATGACCACATATATACATAAAATCACAAAAAAATGCATACACAAGAACAAAAACACACAGATGTTTAACAAAAACCTTTTACTTCACCACCAGCACCTGATCTACACCTTTATGTGCAAAGATTTATCAAATAAAGCAGTGAATTTTTGACGCTTTGTCCTTCATGTTCTTTGATATTTATTCTCCTGTTGTGTTGTGATGGCATGTCACGTGTTTTTAAACTTCTCTATTCTGCTCAAGGGCTCCAGGGAAGCATTCAGGAGAAAGAGTCACGCACTCCTCCTGCCTCTGAACTCATCATATGTGGTGCTGATCTGCATCACGCTCGATTATATACACCAGAGCCCGAGCTCATGTTGATCTAAATCCCTGACATCAGACGTGCGCTGGTGTAGTTACTCAAGGGGGAAATTACAGTAATCTGTCTGTGTGAAAGCCAGTTTCTGACGCTGTCGTGTGTTTTCAGGCTCGGCTATTACGAAAGCCAATGCAATACTTTATTTTGACAGTTAGATCAATAGGGCAAGCAACAGTTACCAGTTACCACGGCAGGGTTCCCTAGCAACAGAATGAAGGGGTGCTTTGCAGGTTTGCAGAGTTGTGCAGGGAAATGTGGTCGTGTGTGTGTCCATGTCTGTTGTATATGTATGCGTGTGTGTCTACAGTATGTATGTTGTGTGTGTGTGTGTGTGTGTGTGTGTGTGTTTCATCACGTAAATCAGACTGATTTTAAATAGAGAATTGAAGAATTCAGATGGCACTTAGTTAAATAGCTCCGCACACACACACGTGCGCACACACGTTTGAAGACGGCCTGTAACTAGGCTGTTCTGAGATCGATGGAAAGTTCATTCCACCACCAAATTCCTCAGATCTCTGTCATGGAGGACTCCTGTGAGAGCTACCGCTATTCATTGTATCATTGTGTATGGAGGCACTTGGGTGTGAAAATCCTGGGGTCACTGCTATCACATTTTCCTGATTGGATAGTTGCAGGAATATGCAGGGCTACATGTGTACCTAATAAAGTGGCTAGTTAGTTTATATAAGCACACACAGACAAATACGGGACTGCCATGTAAATAATTTTAATCAATAGTCAATATAATAATCAATAACAGTATACACAAATGTTTATATATTTCAAACATACTTTTTTTTAAACAATAAAAACAGCTAGTTAACATTTAGCTAATTCTTAAAAAAAAAACTATTTTTTATATTTAGTGCTACAGTGCTACCTAGTGCTAATCTAGTACACCTAAAGGTTTAACTAAAGGCTAACTAGCTCATATTTACCTAAGTACAGCTAACTAGCTTTAAATCTTGCTAGCAAACCTTACTAAAGTTTGGTTAGTTTTGTGGTTAAAAGGACAATGAATTTTTGTTTTGTGTGAAATGTAAAATAACTTGTTGTCTTTACAAATTTTGTTTTTGACATTAGCTTTTCTTTTAAAACAAATAAAACCTGAACCTTTAATTTTACCACATACTTAAGGGGCCTAAGTTTCACACAAGTTGAAAACTGGTAGCTAACTTTTAGCTAAAGGTTACTGTTTTTATAATACATGCCTTAGTTAGTTAACTTTTAGCTAGTACCACTATAGCTAAGTCAAAGCTAAGATATCTTTTAGTCAAACCTATAAGATTACTATCTAACTTTTAAATAAATACCGGTAGCTAACATTTAGCTAAATCTAGCTAGCTAATTTTGGCTACTTCTTACTTCTCAAACTCACTCTGTTATCAAAGAACCAGGGATTACGTTAAGTAACAGAAGTGTTTGTCTGCTGTCTGCATTGTGTAAAATTTCGATGGATTTGCAGTTGTCCATACAGTATTATGTGTTTTAAGATTAAAATCCTAAATCTGTTTCATTTAAAAACATGTCTGAAAGATTGTTTATAGTTAGCTGCTTAAGCTCTTGTTGGTAGTCACTGTACAGCATAATTGAATCATCGATGATGTTTTACAAAACTTTATGAAAGATGTTTTTTTGTTTGTTTGTTTGTTTTTTAGCCCGGGTTAAAAAAAAAAGCTTACACATTATTTGAACGTGTTTGATAAACAAAGCTGAGTGTATCACGATAAAGGTACACATCTTGTTTAAACAGTTACCCGAGTAAGACTAAGAAGTATCCGCACTTAAATGTACAGTTTATTTAAAAACCCACTGTTGTTTGACATTTACTGTACACCTGAAGTGCTGACAGAAATGTTTTCAGTTCCGACTCACATTCTCTCTCAGTGGATTTCTGAAACTCATATGGGCATGTAGTAGTTTAGGGAACTAACCAACTCTCAAGTACCATAGATATATACACTAGATGTCGCCTTGTATACGGCAGTACATTGGAACGAATGCGTCAACTGAGCCGCCATCTTGGTACAGGGGACCCCCTCCTCTTAATGCATTAGCGTCAATGTAGGCAAAGAAATAAAATGACCATAAATCGTCATGAATGCCATTTTCTAGTTTTTTTTTTGGTCGTTCCAAAGGTCAGACATGTATTTATCTTAATTCCAGAGAAAATTTAAGGTTTTTATATCAAGATAATCTACTTTTTCACAATATAATGCATACTGCTAGTAGGTGTAAGTTTATTACTTACATTCTTCCACTTGAGTAAACTTTAAATGAACAATCACTACTTACCTTATAGCCTACTGCATGCAACACTGCTACAATGGTGTGACTATACATGTTCATTTAAACATTTAAAATGTATTGGTTTATTAAATATGATACACAAAGCAATTTGCAGGTGGAAGCAAATCACAAATTTGAGAACATAATGTGAAAGTTAGATAGTTGAGGTGCCAAAGACTGTTCAATCTTTTATTTATTCTTTTCCCGCAATATTTTTGCAACATTAAATAAGTATAGTCACATAAACAAAAAAAAACCCCACAAAGTTTGACTTTGAGGCTGAACTGCCAACCTAACTGGTGACATCCTTCCAGGACTGTCAGCTGAGTTAACCATTAAAAAAAGTGTTTAGTATCCCTGCAACTTGTCCATGACTGACGTCTCTGTTTATCACTTGGGAATCTACAAACAGATTCAGATTCTGATTATTTTATTTAATACCATGTCAGCAATCAAAGCTATTTTCATGGCAAAAATTCAATTACAAAAACACAAATATCATATAAATACAATAAAAACAAAACACTTTGTGTTAAGTCCAGGACAATCTAATAAAATATGTTTGACAGATAAGGGAATCTTACAGAACCTACATAAAGTTGGGTCTTTTCACCTTTAAGCAAAAAAGCATGGGTCAAGTTTTAATGTCCTTATTAAGAGCTTTGGAATCTACAAACATTGTCTGTTTTCCTAACTGTCAAAAACTAATGGGTAACTAGCATGGATTAGCACGGAACAAGAAATATAATTTCCTAACATTCAATATCATAAAACACATTCTCATTGAACAACCAAATGCAGCACAGAAGTCCGGCATCGTCCATGTGTTTGAGGTAAAGGAGCACAGTACAAAGATGGCGGCGGTTTTGACGCATTTTTAGGACCCCAATGCGACATCTAGTGTATATATCTATGCTCAAGTACAAGAACCTGGGTCTTGATGCTAGGAAAATATTTTATACTTTAGCAACTAATATAAATGTATTGGAGAAAACTTGCTCACCTGCCACATTCTAGAAATAGAGATTCAGAGAAATATAAACCTGGCTTGTTCCTTGTTTGTTTAACTGAAATTAAACAAAATTATAAATATGATATAATAAGAAATTATTCTTTTCAATCATCTCCAGTATTCATTCACATCCCCTCCCTGTTTCCCTGTGTGTGTGTGTGTGTATGTGTGTGTGTATGTGTGTGTATGTGTATGTGTGTGTGTGTGTGTACATCGTTCAGGTGCACATGAACCACCAAAGTAAGCTTTGCAGACAAAATTTCCCATCTGTGCTCGAGCTGATTTTATGCACTTTCATTTTTTGACTGAGGAGCCGGTTTTAAAGCTGTCACCCACGCACGCATGCACATACACACACACCACAAACACACACACAAACCTGTATGTGCATGAGAGAGAGAAAGCAATGGAGGAGGCATTTTAATAAGGATTTCAGGAGAAGATTTTTCACTAGTCCAATAGTCCGTCTTAATGGTTTGTTTGACGTGTGTACATGTGTGTGTGTATGTGCTTATGTGTGTGTGTGTAAAATGTATTTGCTGGAGCCTTTATGCATCCAGCCATGTCGGTGTGTTTTATGTGTCATGCTGCATGTAGCATAGCAACAAGCAGAGATTGGCCAGACAAACAATCAGTTAAAGTCCAGACTGAATTGTTTTTTTTTGTTGTTTTTTTAAAGCTTTTACGTGGCATCCCAGATGGTTGATGAGGCCATGCCTTTTTCCCTCTAAAGCTTCATCAGCAAATTGGGTGTTTATAAATGTCACCATGGCAGTTTCAACCCAGATGCATAATCTCACTGGCATTTTCTCCCTGTGACACATTTTCCACAATCACCTGAAGTGATTTCACAAGAGTCCGGTCCAGGGCTCAGGGCTGTCCAACACTTGAACGATTGTACTTCATTAAGCTGCTTAACTATTATTTATACTTGCGTTTTACTTAAATGACTGTATACACATAAGCTCACTACATTGCATTATTAAGAAAAAATATACTATTTATATTTTTATTTAGACCATGTTACAGATCTCACTTTCTCACAGGCAGCAATTTTTGTGCTAACATCCAGTCATTTCAGTTTAGGAAAAGCATCTATAAAACTCTGCCTCATATACCTTACTAAATGGTCTCATTTACCTCACTAAATGGTCATATTTACATCAGTATGTGGCAGGATCTCCATCTTCCTCCATTTACCTCACTAAAAGGTCTTATTTACCTCACTAAAAGGTCTTATTTATCTCACCAAATGGTATGTTTACCTCAGTAAAAGGCATCTTCCTCCATTTACTTCACTAAATGGTCATATTTACCTCAGTAAAAGGCAGGAATGCCATTTTCCCCCATTTACCTCACTAAATCTTGAACTTGAAATGGTCACATTTACCTCAGTAAAAGGCAGGAACGCCATCTTACTCCATTTACTTCACTAAATGGTCATATTTACCTCAGTAAAAGGCAGGACTGCCATTTTCCCCCATTTACCTCACTAAATGCTCACATTTACCTCACTAACTTTTCACATTTACCTCAGTAAAAGGCATGAACGCCATCTTCCTCCATTTACTTCACTAAATGGTCATATTTACCTCAGTAAAAGTCAGGAATGCCATTTTCCCCATTTACCTCACTAACTTTTCACATTTACCTCAGTAAAAGGCAGGAACTCCATCTTTCTCTATTTACCTCAATAAAAGGTATTGTGTTTACCTCAGTAACAAGCATAAACAAGTATGAAAAAGTATTTCCAACTTTAGCTACATCTCATCATCGATTCTGGTAGCTAACGTTAGCGGCTGTGCTGCAAGTCATTTCTAGCTAATGGTAAATTTTGTTTATGTAAAGGATCTCTAACTTCTTATTAATTCATTCAGTAGCAAACTGTATAGCTTTAGCCATGTTTATGAGCAGAGAATAAATGTTTTCAGGCAGGAAAAAAGAAACAAATCAACTTCTAACAGATTTAGACAAGAAATACGTTTTTGTATTCTGACATAATATGAATTCAAATTCAGTGAACATGTACTTTTACATTTTAATCCTTTTACAAATAAGTAGCAACTGTTTTCATATTTTGGGTTTAATATTTCCTATTTAATATGAGATTCTTAGACATGATCTATAGCTTCATCACTTACATTTCTCAGTAGTTTTTCGAAAAAAAAATTACAAAAAATAACAAAGCTCACCGTATTAATGGTATTAAACTAATTTTCTCAGTCAAGTCGTATAGAGCCTCCAAGGTCTTGATTTAAGATTTTAGCTGTCACACCAAATTGTGAAAGTCTGAGTTATTTTTATTGCTTCAGAATCATCCATTCAGGTTGTTAGCCTGAAAAAAGAGCTGCTAATAGAAACCCACACACAAATATATTTCTAGTACTACTTTCTTACGTATACTATTTTACAAGGGTCTTTTGGTGTGAGAAACTGATTCAAAAGCATTTTAACTGAGTTTATTACTGATACTACTACTACTACTACTACTATTATTATTATTATTATTATTATTATTATTATTATTATTATTATAAGTCAAAGAATATCATTCATAAACTGTGTTAACTACAGTTCATTGTACAGTGGTTCAGGGATTATTTTGGCACCCTTTATAGTCAGAGTATAATAATTATGTAATGCTATTTCAGCATAATAACTTAGTACCAAAAATACTCTTGGCAAAATTCTACAGTATGTCCCACAAATGTAAACAAACAAAACATAGTTATATTAACGTGTGAAATTGCACTTTAAAGGTTTTCTATAAATTCCTAGCTAGCAAGATGTTAGTAAATGATGAGAGAAATAATCTTTGTTTACATTTATTAATAAATTTTATTGTTTGTTTATTTGTACTTCTTTTGTATATATATATATATTTTTTTTTTATTAATTCCTTAATGAATGTATTTATTTGATTTGTTTTAAACTGAATTAAATTAGTTATTTACATTTATTTGAATTTATTTTAATGAATTTATTTCTTTATTGAATTTATTTCTTTATGTGCCTTGGCTTCAATTAACAGGATATTTAACAAGGCTAAAAACGTATCTGGTGGTATTTTGAAAGTTTGACTCATTTCACTCGCTTCAGACATCCATTCAGAACGTTAGCCTTCAGAGAGACAGAGATAAACAGCATGTCTGGATTTGAGCATGAATTTAGGAAGTCGAGATGAAGCTTGAAGGATATGTTTGGGTAAAATAGCAGCGTCTGGATGTTGCCTTTTGTGTAAACCTCTCCATCTTTCTTGAAGATGCTGACAGTCTTGTCTTGTCCATTAATTAGTGTATGTGTGCGTGTGTTTGTGTGTGAGAGAGAGAGAGCGCGAGAGAGAGTATCCATTCATCTTGCAGTAAACATATAAATCACTCCATCGTAGCAGGACATGACTGGACATCTTGTAGATCTCCTCACAGAAAATAGTTCAAGCAGGTGATCAGTTTTCTGTTCTTGCCCTGTTTTGATGAATAACAAACATCATCTTTGTTTCTCTATTCTTTGTTTTAGGGGAGCATTCTCCGAAGTGGTCCTGGCCCAGGAGAAGGCCACAGGGAAGATGTTTGCTGTTAAGTGCATCCCTAAAAAGGCCTTGAAGGGGAAGGAGAGCAGCATTGAGAATGAGATTGCCGTGCTACGCAAGTGAGTCTCACACCATGACCCTCCATTACACTGATGCCAGATTGCTTACCTACTGTTTACCTCCGTTGCTGTGGTTTCTCTGGCAGCCATATCCAGCTGGGTGAAGGGGACAACGGCAAAAAATATAGCTTCCTCTAAGGAATCTTTTTGTACTTTGAAAGGAGATAAATCAAAATATACAGATTTTATTACTCAGGGATATTTTATTCATATGAATATATACAATCGGTTAAATCCAGACGATGCGAGTTTATGGTGTAATAAATTATAAACTCAGACTGTCGACTGAGAGCTGCAGATTGTTTGAATATAATATAAAGCACGACTAGTTTCATAGTTTCTCTATAGTTAAGTAAATGCTGATTCAGGTTGTCATTACTTTTGGGAGTTTTATTAGTGAAGGAAACGAGTCTTTATTTTTCACATAGACATTACAGCACAGTGAAATTCTTTTCTTTGCATATGTATGTTATGTAGCATTAGCCCTGATATTTATATCCATCTGCCCTGATAATATAATCACTCCATAATAACTGTTATTTCTAGCTATGAATTAACTACCTGATTAAATAATTGGTTGATGTTTAAGCATTGAAAGGCCTGTCATCATAATTTACTCGTCTTAGTTGCTTATCTGGAACTTTCCTGTGGAAGAAGCCTTAATTTTCTTATGTTTACTGTAAAACAGCAACGTGAAATTCTTTTCTTCACATATCTTAACTTCTGGGTCAGTGCACAGGGTCAGCCATGATGCCACACCATGGAGCAGAGAGGGTAAAGGGCCTTGCTCGGGGACAAACGGCTTGGTGGTGCTAAGGCTTGTGACGGCTTGGTGGTGCTAAGGCTTGAACCCCTGACCTTCTGATCAGTAACCCAGAGTTTTTAGAAGTCAGTTAGTCTGAAATATTTACAGACTTACACACGTGTGCCTGAATACTTGACATAATCACAGCGGTGTCTGAACAGTGTAATGTCTGCACAAGCCCTTACTGCTGTGAGAATACGTCTCAAACTGAGGTTTTAAGGTCCTCATTTACGCTTGTCAGTGAGGTCTGTGAGACCAATACATTGTCCCATTTTTCATTTGATGGTTCAAAAAGTTTCTTGCAAGCGACCTTGATGTGTCCTTTGTGTGTCATTAGTGCAGCAGTTTGACAACAGCATTGATCCAGAATACAGCACTGGGAAAGATTCTCCAACACGGAACCCTAATGGACATTACCGAGCATGAATAATAGTAATAGCTGCTGGGTTTGTTGATGGCAAAAGAGCAAGAGTGTGATAAATCAACACCAATTACCAACAAAACTACTGAAACAAAGCTAAATTGTCGTCCCTTAGTCATAGTGAGTTACACAAATGTTGTTAGAGCATTGTGTGTTGGGATTGTTGAGGATGTGTCCCTTTAGTGTTTGCGAAGTCTTGTCATTCACATAATTCAGCATGTTTAGTTCTTGCTTGTTACTAGTTTCTGAAGTTTCTCACTTGTTATCTGATCCCAGCTGTAATTTTTTTGTGTTCCCAAAAGAAAACACTTTCTTACACACACACACACACACACGTTATTTTTTCAAATTCAAGCATTGAACTCTTTCAAGTGTTCTCCGCCCTCTCCTTCATACACGAGCTCACAGACGTCCACAGTTGGCTAGTGTTGCTGTGATTGACAGGTAAGAGAGTGGTAACATGCCGCCCACCCAGAGAACACGGCCAACATTACTTTCCTGACTCCCAGCCACAGATGGCTAAGGTGCTAAGGCATTTTCAGGATTCAGCCACATGATCTCCTGACAGATGTTATTCTGTTGCACTGCTGTTATAAATCCTGACTCCAGGACAAAACTTTAACCAGACACAAATACAGGATGTGAGTGGGATTGTTGCTTTTCTTCTAGTATCATAGCGAGCCACAACCAAAAAAGCACCACAACGGTAAAAAACACGGAATAGTCTGATGGCTTGAAGCTGCACCAGATGCTTGCTTTCAAACCCTCAGGCCTTGTAGTTTCTCAAAAATTTTTACCAAAGAGACATTCTGGAGGATTAGTGAGCTCACTTGATTTCACTTCATTAAGTGTACATGAAGGCGAAATTGAGTAAGCAGGATGGTGACAGACACATGATGTACAATGTCGTTTTTCTTCCCCATGAAATCTCATCAAACATGACTTCACATGCTGTTGGATATGGATGTGGTCATGCCCTGGAGACAGATGGCGTCCTTTGTCCATCGTCTCTGTCGCCCATCAGTTATATCATAGCAACGGGATAGGTGATGGACAGATCCTGGGCATCTCCTTACACACCCACACACACATACACACACACACACACACACACACACAGATAAGTTGTGTAAGCCTGTAATACACAACTTATTTGTGTGTGTGTGTGTTGGTCTTTTTGTTTTAAAAATGCGCTTTTGAGAGATTTCTGCTCAAATATGCCTCTGTACAATAATAACCGTCTACGGAGCCAACAACCTTCACACATTTAGAGTTCCCTTAATTGGTACATATTATTAAATATCAGCCTATTTTTTTATTTCAATATCTTATTATTTTTCCCAACGGCACATAATAAAACAGCAGAAGAGTATCGACATGACAATCTCTCACATTAAAATCTCACTGGAAGCTCCGCCCCTTCTTCACATTGAACATCAGTAACGGATTTCGAGGTGATCTCATCTCCACTATGTATTTCTAACAGAACAATTCAACGTGTAGCCCTCGCTTCCTGTCCAAAGTTGGCAAGAGTAGAAAAGGAAAAAAAAAAACATTCGATCTTGTCGCATCTAAAAATTGTTAATGATGGATATATTAAGTATGCAATTTAATACTATATATATATTTTTTATATTTGATTTTTTTTTTTTTTTTGTATTATTTGCCTTCCTTTCCTACATTGGGCCTTTCATACTCAGACTGAAGCTACGTTCACACTTTTGATTATCGTCTTGTTTCTAAACCTCTTAGTGACCGTGAAGGAGTTAAAAACATCTCATTTCTCAAAGCATCTCACTGTGCTAGAAACAGTTCACCATCCAAATCTCTGTTCAGTGAGGCTTCTGTAGTGGTTTCTTTCTATTGGACAGAAATTAGTCACAACCGATTAAATAAAGAAAAAAAAAATTATATATATAATTGTAAAGATTGACATGGATGTGATCTGCATGAGGCCGTGATCACTGAACACATCCTCAGCTTGTGCACAAGATGCAAACATCTCGCTTCGTTACACAGCACCGGAGGACTCAGGTGTATGTGTGTGAAGCCTAATGACTGCTCTATCCCAAGACCCAATTAACCCGTCTCTCCACCCTCACGTGTTTGGACTGTTTGTCTTCCTCTCGTCTTTTATACCAGACAAGTTTCTATTAAATCTTTCCATGATGACTCTTAAGCGCTGAGTCATGTATTCACACAGGCAGCCGCAGGTGTCGAGTCGATTCGAGATGCGGAGAAGCTTCTCGGCACGACGAGACTGCGCAACAATATCCTAGAAGACTTACAGTTTACTTTGTGTCATGATCTCTTGTCTTCTTTTAAAAGCCTTTCTTTTGTTTCTCATGAATAAAGGGTGTCTGTCTTGTCTTTTTTTTTACCCTGCTTTCTTCATCTCCCCCTCTCTGTCACTCCTCTGTGTTTCTCTCTATAATTAAAGGGAAGGCTTTCAGAAGCACTAGATGAGTCACGCCGCAGTTTTGTGCCCACTCTTTTCTTAAGGGAGGGAGGAGACGTGGAGAAGGAGAGAGGCTGAAACTAAATGAGTTTAGGACTTAATCCTTTGAAGTCGAGCATTTCTATGCTTTAGTGTCATGGGGGGAAAAAAAGGAAATGAAAACGTTGCATTCTGATTAACGCAGAATCGATGGCTGTCTGATCAGGTGTTAGTTGACTATCTCTTGATCCCTTGGTGCTCAGTGTTCAGCACTTTTTTTTTGTCGCTTAAACAACACAAATAACCATAACAACAGTACTCATGCTTCTGTCTTCGAGCAGCTAATTAGCTAGCTTATCTGTCCAGACTTTCTGCTGTGACGCAGTGGCAGCACACTTTAAAAGTTTCCTGTAGGAGTCCTACAGCTGGTTAATGCTGTATATTTGTTCATGTTGTATGTTTGTGTCACAGCACAGAAGAGGGGATTTCTGGGTAAAGTGTGTTGTGTGTCCTGTATATCAGCGAGATGTTCTAACGATCTGTGTTTATATTGCAGGATCAAGCATGAGAACATTGTGGCCCTGGAAGATATTTACGAAAGCTCCGATTACCTGTACCTGATAATGCAACTGTAAGTCTGCAGCACTGACACTGTGTGTGTGTGTGTGTGTGTGTGTGTGTGTGTGTGTGTGTGTGTGTGTGTCTACATTACATTACATTTACAGCATTTAGCAGACACTCTTATCCAAAGTGACTTACATTTTTATTTTAATTTATACAACTGAGCAATTGAGGGTTAAGGGCCTTGCTCAGGGGCCCAGCAGTGGCACCTTGGTGGACCTGGAATTCAAACTCATGACCTAGGCTATCAAATCCCTACAGTCTAAGTCTGTGTGTCTGCGTATGTCTCTGTGTGTGTGTGTGTGTGTCCCTCTGTGTGTGTGTCCCCCTCTGTGTGTGAGTGTTCCTCTCTGTGTATGTCCCTCTCTGGGTGTGTGTCCCTCTCTGGGTGTGTGTTCCTTTGTGTGTGTCTGTGTGTGTGTCTGTGTGTGTCTCTCTCTTTCTGTGTGTTTCTGTCTCTCTCTCTTTCTCTCTCTCTCTCTCTCTCTCTCTCTCTCTCTCTGTGTGTATGTGTGTGTGTTTGTGTGTTCATGAACATGGATGTGATTGTGCTCTGATGATCTGTGTTGCTGAAACACGTGGAGGTGAAAAATGACATTTTCCCGAGAGTTTATTTCAGTCTTATTTGTAGTAACAACAACAATAAAAATGTTAACCCTTGTTTTTGTCTCCACATCATCAGTTTATGAGCTCGAAATGTCACTTCACTTACACACAGTGGCACCTCATTTAATGTCATCTTTCACTATGTGCTGTGTGTCTTGTTCCAGCTCTCCCACGCAACACACACACAGTTGTGGGTGAGTGTGACCTTTACCTGAGTTTAATGGAGGATCAGAAGGCTGATGTAGGCAGGAAGATGTAACGCCTCCAGAGATCAGCAAATGAGAGTCTGTGTGCATTAGTGAATCTTTGTGTGTGAATGAGTGTGTTATCATGAATAAGTGTTTATGTCTGTGACTGAGTGAATGAGTGTGTAATGCAACTGACTGAGTCTGTGACTGAGTGAATGCAAGTGTTTGTGTGAATACAAGTGTGTGTGTGAGTGAGTGAGTGTGTTTGTGAGTGAGTGAGTGCTTAAATGTGTATGTATGTGTGGGACTGTGTGTGTGTGTGTGTGTGTGTGTGTGTGTGTGTGTGAATACAAGTGTGAGTGAGTGAGTGATTAAATGTGCATCTATGTGTGTGGGACTGTGTGTGTGTGTGTGTTTGTGAATACAAGTGTGAGTGTTTGAGTGAGTGTGTGAATACAACTGTTAGTGAGTGAGAGTCTGAGAATGTGAATTCAAGTCTGCGTGTGTGAATACAACTGTGAGTGTGTGAATACAACTGTGCGTGTGTGAATACAACTGTGAGTGTGTGAATACAACTGTGAGTGTGTGAATACAACTGTGCGTGTGTGTGTGTGAATACAACTGTGCGTGTGTGAATACAACTGTGCGTGTGTGAATACAACTGTGAGTGTGTGAATACAACTGTGAGTGTGTGAATACAACTGTGAGTGTGTGAATACAACTGTGCGTGTGTGAATACAACTGTGCGTGTGTGAATACAACTGTGCGTGTGTGAATACAACTGTGCGTGTGTGAATACAACTGTGCGTGTGCGTGTGTGAATACAACTGTGAGTGTGTGTGTGTGAATACAACTGTGAGTGTGTGTGTGTGAATACAACTGTGAGTGTGTGTGTGTGAATACAACTGTGAGTGTGTGTGTGGGAATACAACTGTGAGTGTGTGTGTGGGAATACAACTGTGAGTGTGGGAATACAACTGTGCGTGTGTGAATACAACTGTGTGTGTGTGTGTGTGTGTGTGTGTGTGTGTGTGTGTGTGTGTGTGTGTGTGAATACAACTGTGAGTGTGTGTGTGTGAATACAACTGTGAGTGTGTGAGTGTGGGAATACAACTGTGTGTGTGTGTGTGTGTGTGTGTGTGTGGGAATACAACTGTGTGTGAATACAACTATTAGTGTGTGAGTGTGTGAATACAACTGTTAGTGTGTGAGTGAGTGTGTGAGAGTGTGAATTCAAGTCTGAGTGTGTGAATACAAGTGTTAGTGTGTGTGTTTGTGTGAGTGTTAATATGTGTGTTGTTGCATTAGAGGGTGTAAGAAAAGTGTGTGTGTGTGTGTTGGGGTAGTTCATGTACATGCACATGTCAGTGTGTGTGTGGAAATGAAACGATAACGATGCTGAGAGAAGAAAAGAAATCAGTGTGTAATGAAAAGCTTTATCTCAGGTAAAGCAGAAACACAAAGAGCTGTGATTGTCACCATAGACACATTTTGTGTGTGTGTGTGTGTGTGTGTGTGTGTGTGTGTGTTTAGTGTGTGTTTATTGCACTTTGTTCTGCAAACACAGGATGCTTTCAGCAGCAGGTGCACAGCTCAGCAGCACACACACACACACACACACACTGCAGCAGGGTTTTATCAACACACTTATGATTTATTCTTTCCTTAGACGTTCCTTCTTTCCTTTTCTCACCTTCTTCCTACATAATCATTGATTCATTGGAGGAAATGAAACAGAAAACTTAAAGTAAACAATATATAAATGATGTATTACTATAATATCATTCTAATTAAAATATTAAAGTAACACAAATCTTGAACATTCAAATGTAATTGTTTCCAGAATAAAATCACATTTCTTTCTACTTTAGATATTTGTACTCTGAAGTGAATATTCAGAGTTTAGATTAGAGAAATAAATAAGTTTTTCATATGCTGTAGTCCAAGAGTAGAATAAAAAAAAAATGCAGTCATTTTCTCTGGAATGTTTTCCTGAAAGATAATAAATGAATGAAGATAAATAACTGATGTGGTAGCCTAATGGCAGAGATGGGGGACTCGAGCCATATGACTTGACTCGAGTCAGACTTAAGTCGCAAATTTGAGACTCGCTTGACAAATATTAAAAAAAGACTCGATTTGACTTTGACTTGACATTCATGACTTGAGACTTGACTCGGACCCGAGTTAAATGACTCAGAGATGGGGGACTTGACTTGACTCAAGTCAGACCTTAGTCTGAAATTTGAGACTTGAGACTCGCTTGACAAATATTAAAAAAAGACTCGACGACTTTGACTTGACATTCATGACTTGAGACTTGACTCGGACCTGAGTTAAATGACTCAGAGATGGGGGACTCGACTTGACTCGAGTCAGACTTAAGTCGCAAATTTGAGACTTGAGACTCGCTTGACAAATATTAAAAAAAGACTCGACTTGACTTTGACTTGACATTCAGGACTTGAGACTTACTTGTGACTTGCACATGTGTGAATTACTCCCACCTCTGCCTAATGGCCAAAGTGTCAGATCACCAACTGGAAGGTTGTGAGTTTAAATCCCAGGTCTACCAGCACTGGGCCCCTGAGCAAGGCCCCTAACCACCCAACTGCTCAGCTGTTAAAAAAAAAAAAAAAAAAAGAGAGAGAGAGAGAGATAAACATGTACGTCACTGTGGATAATGACATCTGCCCTAAATACACATATTTAAAAACCAAAGAAAATACTAGAAACTATTTTTCTTTTTTTTTTCACATTTTTTTCTGAACAGAAAGATCTGATCAAATTTAATTAGTCTATTACTCGGTTATTAAAAGGAGGGTCCTGCTGGCTTAGTGTGTCACAGCACAGGGTTGGGGGTTTGATCCCCACCTTCACCGTGTGTGTGTTTTGTTTTTTGTGAGAGAGTGTGTGTGAGAGTGTGTGTGTGTGTATGTATGGAGTTTGCATGTTCTCCCTGAGTTTCAGGCATTTCCTCTGGGTTGGTTCTCCGGTTTCGTCCCCAGTCCAAAGACATGACTTGCGAGCTAATTGGCATTTCTAAATGATCCCTGGTGTGTGTGTATGTGTGTGTTTTCCCTGTGATAAATTTGTGCCCTGTCCACTGTGTCCCCCACTTTGTACTCTGAGTCCTCTGAGTTTAGTGATTTTAGTCCAGATATTCGGTAGAAGTTTTGGAAACATCAGCCTGCTGATTGCTAATGAGCAGAAGATGAGAATCAGTGATTCAGATCTGATGAAGTGTGTTGAGAGAGCAGGAGTGAGAGGTCAGGGGATGGAAGTGGACTCCAGACGGTGTATTGGTCAGGACACTTTACTGAGCAGCTCAATGACGCACAAGAGCAGTGTAACCTTGGTGATGGCTGGCAGATTGTCCCCATAGTACACCACTCTAATCTCACTCTGTGTGTGTGTGTGTGTGTGTGTGTGTGTGTGTGTGTGTGTGTGTGAGGGACTGGGTCTTTTTATCTCTCCGTCTGAAAATTAACTCACTCAATAACTCCCACACACACACACACACACACACAAAATACTAAACTGCTCCTGGATGTCTAGGATGTGTGATTGTAATTGTGTGTGTGTGTGTGTGTGAGGGACTGGGACACACACACACACAATACTAAACTGCTCCTGGATGTCTAGGATGTGTGATTGTAATTGTGTGTGTGTGGGTGGAAGTGGGTTACTGTACATATTGACTTGTGTACTATGACTTTTCTCTGTGTGTGTGTGAGAGAGAGGGACTGGGACTTTATCTCTCCGTCTGAATATTAACTCACTCACTGACTCTCTCACACACACACACACACACACACACACACACAAAATACTAAACTGCTCCTGGATGTCTAGGATGTGTGATTGTAATTGTGTGTGTGTATTGGTGGAAGTGGGTTACTGTACATACTGACTTGTGTACTAAGACTTTTCTCTATATGTTTATTGAGTAGTTATGGAAGGAGTCTCCAGTGTCAGCAGTTTAACATCCTGGACGTGTCTTCAGGAGGACGTTTTTTTTATTTGTTTGTTTTTTCATTAGCTGTGTTTTTGGTCTTAATGAAAATGACAGTTTAAACCAAATTTGTTTAAGGATGTTTCAGACATAACACTGGAGCTCCTCAAGGTCACGAGTGTATTTAAACATGCTTTGTTGTGTTGTACTGAACACACACATCTGCTGAGAGTGAGAGAAAAGAGAGAAACAGCCGGCCAGAGAGATGAAGCCCAATTCATTTACTGTCTACTGTCCTCGCCTTAGAAAGCTCATTAGGATTTTAATTCCTCAATGTTAATTTGATAACTGACTGTAAGCTGATGTCTCTTCTGTTAATAGACTGAACACACACACACACACACACAGAGAGAGAGAGAGAGAGAGAACAAAAGCAAGAGCATACAGGAGAGAGAGAGAGAGCGCCAGAGACACAAAGCAAGAGAAAGAGAGAAAGAACAAGAGTGAGACAGTATGTGGGTGTGTGTGTGGGTGTGTGAGTGACAGGGTTAGGGACAGTCCTCAATGAGGTCAAAAGCATGACTACAGGATTTTACTGTACCATCTGTGGTAAGGACCGGACACACACATGCACGCACACACACACACACTTTTCGGTGTAGAGGTTTGTGTCTTTTCCAGAAGGGGGCACATTGTGTGTGTGGGTGTGTGTGGGTGTGTGAGTGACAGGGTTAGGGACAGTCCTCAATGAGGTCAAAAGCATGACTACAGGCTTTTACTGTACCATCTGTGGTAAGGACCGGACACACACACACACACACACACACACACACACACACTTTTCGGTGTAGAGGTTTGTGTCTTTTCCAGAAGGGGGCACATTGTGTGTGTGTGTGTGTGTGTGTGTGTGTGTGTGTACCAACACTGGTCTAGTTTCTCCTTCTTTAGTGGCTCTAAAACAGAAATACTGGTAGAATTTTTTTTTTTTTAATATTAAAGTTAAAATGTTCATTTTATCTTCAGTTGAAACCTTTTTTGTTTAAAAAAAAAATTCCACAGAACTGCTGAATATAAATGATGTGAGAAAGAGAATGAAATGTTTTATGGGACTGGATTTTTCTCTGTAGTTTTTACAGAGTACTTCTTACCCCCTCTGGTGGTGGGTTTATTATAAAGCTCAACATTAAGGTTCTCTTAACAGCAGCTAACATTTTATTTACTGATTTGAGCATTAATATGCAGAACGTTTTTTTTTTTGTTAACCATGTACACAATAAAAAACATTGATTCTACCCAAGACTAAAACTAAATTACACCATGTCAATAGTCATGCTTTCAATTCCATTAATCAATTTTTAGTGTTGCTTCACTTGTGTGAAGCTGCTTTGAGACAATGTATGTTGTCAAAAGTGCTAGACAAATAAACTGAATTGAATTGAAAATTTCTGTACTTATGTGCTGGAGGTGCAGTAGGTATTATAAATATGTGGTGTGTGTGTGTGTGTGTGTGAAACAGCCATTGGGAGAAGCTCAGTCATTTCTCAGTCTGTTCTGTCTGTGTATGTTGATGATGAGATGACTATAATGGAGGCAGCACACAGTTAATATCGTTGTGTGTTTAGGGTTTCAGGAGGAGAGCTGTTTGACCGGATCGTTGAGAAGGGCTTCTACACAGAGAAGGATGCCAGCACACTCATCAGACAAGTCCTGGATGCGGTTAACTACCTGCACAGTATGGGCATCGTCCACCGAGACCTGAAGGTGACTGAGAAGAAACACATACATCTGAAAGGGATAGATCAGTAAATAGTTTTGGGGGAAAAATCACTACTCCTTGTTGACTTTCGCTCCAGTGTATAAGTTTAAACCCATCAGGCTTTACGTTGGTGTAACGTGACGCACCTCGACGTTCTAACTATAGCGTAATCCTTCTACATGCTGGCCAGGTTTTTACTGTGGCTGCGTCTCTGTGAACAGGATTAATAATACATTTTCTTCTTACTTCTTATTCCTGATGTTTCCTCTGCGAACAGATTGTTTTTTTTCTCGCTTTTCAGCCCGAGAATCTTCTTTATTTCAACCCTCAAGACGGCTCGAAGATCATGATCAGCGATTTCGGCCTTTCGAAGATGGAGGGCACGGGTGATGTCATGTCCACTGCCTGTGGCACACCGGGATACGTCGGTAAGGATGAGACAAATGAAACTGTTGCCTTTAGACGCTACAATCATACATACTGAAAGATAACGTTAACACCTTACGCACGTAGGTTATGCATGAGGAGTTATTTGGTGTGTATGTACGACTCGGCTCGTCTGGGTGCATCCTGTATCGCAGCCTAGAGCTGTTTCTTATCACACAGTTCCAGAGCTGATGCTGCTCTGATCCGTGATGTAGCAAACCAAAAAAAAAAAGCTTTTATCTTCCACACACACACACACACACACACACACACACACACACACACCCCTCACTGAACACGGTTCATTCCTACTTCCACATGCCGTCCAGTTCTGCAGCACCTGAATGTCAGTTAGAAGGACATGCGCTCTGGGGCACAGGCGCTCTGGGGCACGCGCTCTGGTGCACAGGCGCTCTGGGGCACGCGCTCTGTGGCACGCACGCTCTGGGGCACGCACGCTCTGGGGCACACACTCTGCTCTTTCTCTGTATATGGAATTTAATTATTTTGATCGCTAATAGAGTTATCCGCATGGTTTACTGCATTTAATCACAGTTAATCACCCGTAAGATTGTGATCAAACTTCACTCTCCATTTTAAAAGCGCTGCATTAGCTTGTGTTGTGCGCGTTAATTAGAGCTGTCAAAAAGACAAGAACTAGTTCATCACAGGATTTAAGAGACGCCACCGAAACTCTCACCACAGGGTCGGTTCACGATTTAAACGTCAGAACTGTAACCGTGATAAGTCGTACGAATTCCTCCAGGATTTCACAAACAGAAATTTCGCAAACTCTGTTCCTTCATATATCACAGTCATGCCATGTGATGTCATCACAACGTGCTTTCACAATCCGCTACCCTCCACGTGTGTGGATCATGAGTGCAGCTCTCATAGAAAGTCATAACGTCTTCACTGGTACCTGCAAGTCGCATCGCAAATTTAGTAAAACGCCACAGAAAAATCAAGCTCTTTTATAATAAACCAATGAACTAATTCTCCTGATTGTGGAGCTAAAACCAACAGGCTGTTTTCTTTCATTCATCTTTCCTATCAGAGTGGAATAAAGTGGAATAAACACATAACAGGTCACAGAATACCGTGACGTCATATAAACGTCATATAAACTGAGATTCGACGCTTATACACACATACACACTGTAAAGGGTTAGAAGAGAAGGTATGTGCTGGCTGGGTAATTGTAATTCAGGTGTGTGTGTGGTGTGTGTGGGGAGTTAGTGATGGTGTGATGGAGTACCATGCTGCATTAAAATGACACGAGTGCACAGGCATGTGTTCAGTATTCCACACTCGTCTAGCCTCCATCTCTTTGCCTTTAAATGGTAACATTTTTTCTCTCTCTCACATACACACACACACGCACACGCACAAACATACATGTATTGAAAGCTGTCTTGCTCTCTGTCTACATCTCCCTCTTTCTCACTCGATCTGTCTCTCTCCATCTGCTTCTCTGGATGTGTCTCTCTCACACACACAGAGAGATCTCTCTCTCTCTTTCACTCTCTCTCACCTTCTCTGTCTCTCTCTTTCACTCTCTCTCTCTCACTTTCTCTCACTCTCACTTTCTCTCTCTCTCTCTCACTTTTTTTCTCTCTCTCTCTCTCTCTCTCTCTCTCACCTTCTCTGTCTCTCTCTTTCACTCTCTCTCTCTCACTTTCTCTCACTCTCACTTTCTCTCTCTCTCTCTCTCTCTCTCTCTCTCTCTCTCTCTCTCTCTCTCTCTCTCTCTCTCTCTCTCTCTCTCTCTCTCTCTCTCTCTCTCTCTCACTTTTTGAATATCTTGATGTCTGTCTTGCTTTCTGTTTGCGTCTATCTCATTCTCCCCCATCTGTCTTTCTGTGTCTGTTGCTCTAATCTATCTACTGTATCTGTCTGTCTGTCTGTGTCTTTTGTTCGATCATTCTGTCAGGTTCTGTTCCTCTGTATATGTATTCGTATGTCAGTCTACATAACATTTGTTGATCTGTCTTCCTGCTTCTCTCTCTCTCTCTCTCTCTCTCTCTTTTATTAGTCTAGTCCCTTATTCAGCATTCTTTTGTTTACACTGAAAAACTGACCCAGAACAGCTCAAAATATCTTCTGTACTACACTCAGAGTGTGTGTGTGTGTGTGTGTGTGTGTGTGTGTGTGTGTGTGTGTGTGTGTGCGCGCGCGTGTGTGTGTGTGTGTGTCCATTTACACACAGTTTAGGAAGTTATGTGCCTCCTCAGAGTTTGATGGCTCCTTTGCTTTTTATTTGGCTGAGTAAGAATTGCTCTTGTATGCGACACCATGCTCGAGCACACACCCCTTCTTTCTCGGACAAACACAACAACGCTGTCTGGGATTTGCTGGAGCTTTGACTCACAGAATATAGCTCACTGTAGATTGGATGAAAGCTAGTTTCCTGAGGGAGGAAAAAACGAAAATGGAGGGGAAAGACGGAGAAAGAGTGCGAGGTGTCAGATCTATTTAGAGTTTCTTCTCACACCGTGTCATGTAGCAAGCAGCAGGACTGACAGGAGCGTGTTACACCCAGTTACAATATCAGGCTTAATACTTTAGAGGGATTCGAGCGATCAAGGATTTCATCGAATGCTGTCAGGGACAAAGGGGGCGTGGCCTGTCTCCCTTATCGGTGACAAACTGTAACCGATGACGCCTGTGATCTCAAGCATACAGAGGTCAGAGGTCAGCTCTTTTCTCTGGGGTCCGTGTTATTCCACTCCATGATGGTGCAATGAAATGGCTTCACAGAGGAGCCGTCACACTGGTGTGATCTGCAGAGCAAGAGAGGCAAAAAATAAATAAATAAATAAAAACAAAGCAGCAGCATAATAATTCACATACATGTCATTCTTATGTGTATCTTTTATCATTTCTTAAAAGCTTTATCTTGTTTCTACAGTAGAAACAAAATATGTTGTGCCAGGGAACAGACACAAAGTGTATCAGGAAAGTAATCGTCCAAACATAAGACACTTGTAGTACCACAGGTTATTGTTCTCGGTTATAACTCGCACCGTGTACGTTTATTTCATCGATGCGTTTAACGTTAGAGTTTTACATTTTCATTTCGAGCAACAGTAGGATCTCAGAGCGATTTATCCGTCTCTTCGTTCCTCTCATCAGCTCCCGAGGTGCTCGCTCAGAAGCCATACAGTAAAGCTGTGGATTGCTGGTCCATCGGAGTCATCGCATACATCCTGTAAGTACTGCCTTTTCACTTGTAAGATGTACAGTGAGACAGAATTGTCCGTTTTGCTGAGATTTAAAGTCACAACCTTTGTCATTTGCCCAGACTAATATTTAACCACAGTACAAAACTACAGCCCGTTAGTCTGACCTGGGACATTATATTGTAATATATTTTGTTGAATTAAACATAATTAAACATGATTCATACAATATATGATGCTGAAATTTTAAGTTTAAGATGTAAATATACGGGGGGCACGGTGGCTTAGTGGTTAGCACGTTCGCCTCACACCTCCAGGGTTGGGGGTTCGATTCCCGCCTCCGCCTCCGGGTACTCCGGTTTCCTCCCCCGGTCCAAAGACATGTATGGTAGGTTGATTGGCATCTCTGGAAAAATTGTCCGTAGTATGTGATTGCGTGAGTGAATGAGAGTGTGTGTGTGTGCCCTGCGATGGGTTGGCACTCCATCCAGGGTGTATCCTGCCTTGATGCCCGATGACGCCTGAGATAGGCACAGGCTCCCCATGACCCGAGGTAGTTCGGATAAGCGGTAGAAGATGAATGAATGAATGAATGAATGAATGAATGTAAATACACCCGAATGCCCCAAACTGTCCGAAGCCATTCGAGGGCAATATTATACACATTAAAATGACACAATGATCTCATTAATAATGCAACAATATGCCCTCAAGGTGACATTAAAATAAAAAAAGATTCAAGCAAATATAAAGCAATTTTAAAATCTGAAACTAAATCTGAATAAATATTAAAGTCAAAGCAACTCGACATGCAGCTGATATTTTTTTTCTCCTTCTTACTGAACACTTTATTTAATAGTTCTTAGTTTAGACTCAGTTATTTAAATGCATGTTAATAATTTTTTCTAAATTCCTAACACTTGTTAAATGTCCAAGGACAACACTGAATCAGTAATGTTCACACACACACACACACACACACACACACACACACACACACTGCCTTGATCAGTTACAGATGTTGCTCTCCATCGATATCTCCATAGATGGAGTTTTTTTTTATGTGCTGTTGTAGTGTTTCTGTGTCTGACTCATAAAAACAAGGATTTAACCCCATTTACAATCTTGTGCTGGCAAAATTCAACCCATGTAATCACACATTGTCATTTCCCGTCTAAACTCCACCCAGCATTTCTATTTTCCTTCTGTAACGTTTTCCTATTTCACCAGTGAAAACAAGTTCCTTCCCTTTTTTTTAGTGTTACTTAATCTGTAGTGCTTATCGGAACATCTGGACTACGCATACTTACAAAATGTCCTCACTGGAGCAGAAGAAACAAACAAAAAGAATCTGTCTGTCGCTTCAGTGCTGTTCAAAAACTTGAAGATGCAATGAAAATTTCTGCTGAAAAAAAAAAAACAACCTATGTTTATGATGAGAATATTAAAGGGTGATGTGTACAGTTTCCTCCAAAATTTTTGGAACAGCAAATGGCCGATTCTTTGTTATTCACTGAAGACATCTGTGGTTTAAATTATATGATGGACCACAGATCAGATTTTCACCTTTTGTTTCCTGATATTTCCAACTATATGTGTTAAAACTTGGGGGGCACGGTGGCTTAGTGGTTAGCACGTTCGCCTCACACCTCCAGGGTCACGGTTTGATTCCCGCTTCCACCTTGTGTGTGTGGAGTTTGCATGTTCGCCCCGTGCCTCGGGGGTTTCCTCCGGGTACTCCGGTTTCCTCCCCCGGTCCAAAGACATGCATGGTAGGTTGATTGGCATCTCTGGAAAATTGTCTGTAGTGTGTGATTGTGTGAGTGAATGAGTGTGTGTGTGTGTGCCCTGTAATGGGTTGGCACTCCGTCCAGGGTGTATCCTGCCTTGATGCCCGATGACGCCTGAGATAGGCACAGGCTCCCCGTGACCCGAGGTAGTTCGGATAAGCGGTAGAAGATGAATGAATGAATGAATGTGTTAAAACCTTAAAAAAGTGGCATGCTCTAATCGCTATGAATGTCTGGTCGCTGGGTTTCACCTGTGAAGACTGCACTTCTTGTTTAAAAACTTCATGATAAAACAACATGAAGACCAGAGAGCTGTCTGTGGGAGAAAAAGCAAGCTGTTTAAGAAAACAAAACTGAGAAACCAGCTACAATCTTATCAGAGCCATTTGTACAAGCACTGAACATACAACCGTACAACATGTGGAAAGTTCTGGAAAAGAAAGTAAGCACTGCTGTACTGACAAGAAGACGTCGAACAGGTCGGCCAGTGAGAACGACCGATGTAGCGGCCGCTGACCTACGTTGTGAGAGAGGTGACGGGAAAAGAAAGGGTTTTTCATGTATTAAATCTGTTCCAGTACTTTTGATTAGCTAAAAATTGGGTGGTCTGCCACCAAAGGTGACATGTTCTAGACGGAAATATCATGAAATGAAAGCTGAAATTTGGATATATTGTTTAAAATTGTTGAAGAATTGGCCTTGCTGTTTCAATACTTTTGCAGGAGACTGCATATGATGTGGGAACGTGCGCATGCTCGTGCGCACATTTCAGCATTGTTTGTTTTTAAAAGATGTGTGTTATATTGCTTCTTTTAATCTAATTCGCTAAAGCGTACACAACAATCCTGACTCCAAGAGAGGAAAACACAAAGCTAATCGTGTGGAAATCAGGCAGAAAATTACCATCCATTCCTCCGCTCTGGCTCTGTTAGCTTGTGTAGCCGAGGGGAAAGGCACTTTAACAAGTTTGATGATGAGGAAGAGGGTGGAGGTGTGGGGGATGTTTAAATTTCAGGAAATGGATTTTCCTCATTTATTCTTCCTTCATGCACAGGCTTAATCCATTTAATCTGCTGTCTTCTTGCCTAGCAGGTTGTGCTCTACAAGCCCGTGGTGAAGAGATGAGTGTGCATTGTGGATCACATCTCTTTATAATACGATTTCCTCTGATGTTCTGACCGCAGATATAATCTTAAACAGCTCACACACAGGCACATGGTTTTACCTGCACTAATCCAAACCAAAATAGCCTCAAGTTTGATGCCTTGTAAAGGACACAGGGTGGGGAGTCCTGGTTTTATGCTGGGGGGTGTTGGGGGTGTTCTTGTGGGCACAGGGTGGGAGGTGTTTTTGTGGGTACAGGGTGTTGGGGGTGTTCTTGTGGGTACAAGGTCAGGGGTGTTGGAGGTGTTCTTGTGGGCAAAGGGTGGGAGGTGTTCTTGTGGGTACAGGGTGGGAGGTGTTGGGGGTGTTCTTGTGGGTACAAGGTGGGGGGTTTGGAGGTGTTCTCGTGGGCACAGGGTGGGGGGTGTTCTTGTGGGCACACTGTGGGGGGTGTTCTTGTGGGCACAGGGTAAGGGTGTTGTGTTGGGTGTGCTTGTGGGCACAGGGTGGGGGTGTTGGGTGTTCTTGTGGGTACAGGGTGGGGTGTTTGGAGGTGTTCTCGTGGGCACAGGGTGGGGGGTGTTCTTGTGGGCACACTGGGGGGGTGTTCTTGTGGGCACAGGGTAAGGGTGTTGGGTGTTCTTGTGGGCACAGGGTGGGGATGTTGGGTGTTTTTGTGGGCACAGGATGGGGGTGTTGGGGTGTTCTTGTGGGCACAGGGTGGAGTGTGTTGGGGAGTTCTTGTGGGCACAGGGTGGGGGTGTTGGGGGTGTTTTGGTTATACTTAAAATATATCTGCACTCTGTTACACTCTGTTGTATTTGTTACTATGGGTTTGAATCCATTTGATCACCAGCTTTCTCAGTCAGATCCTCATTTAAACCTGTCCTTTAACATTAGTGACTGCACAACAAACAACACAGGATGATGACCGGTGTGAAATTCCAGAATGAATAATATCCATCTTACACTTCTTCTCTATCAGGCTGTGTGGATATCCACCCTTTTACGACGAGAACGACTCCAAACTCTTCGAGCAGATCCTGAAAGCCGATTACGAGTTCGACGCACCTTATTGGGACGATATATCTGATTCAGGTGATTGACTGAATTACTGAACGTATGTGTAT
The DNA here is from genome assembly GCF_030014155.1 of Tachysurus vachellii. Classification (NCBI taxonomy): domain Eukaryota; kingdom Metazoa; phylum Chordata; class Actinopteri; order Siluriformes; family Bagridae; genus Tachysurus; species Tachysurus vachellii. The sequence goes on from NC_083475.1 coordinate 18,386,840, forward strand.
TTTTGTTGTGTGTTGCATCCTGGTACAGCGTAACCTTTCTGGTCTAAACGGTCACACCAGTGGAATTTTTAACATAGTCACATAAATATTCCTTTTATTACTGAATAGCTGTTAAATCCCGACTTGTTTACACACTGTTTGTTATCCATGAGTAATCCTGTGGTTTGCCGGTCAGAAGGAAAAAATGTACCCGTGGTTTTACAGGAAAGTGTCTCACCACATGTTTATTTCTCTCTTAAAATTACTCATTGACTGTTGGTTTTTCTTCTGTACTTTTTTATTTATTAGGTCAAATATTAAATCTAAATATTAGTGCTTTGGTAACAAATCAGAAGAGGTTCTGCTCCTTTTGTTTCTTCATTAGCAGGAGTAATTAGCACCTGTGTGTTTGCTGGAGGTCTTCTCACTTTAGTGTTTATTTATTCCAGCCAAGGACTTCATCAGCAGTTTGATGGAGAAAGACCCGGCTAAGCGCTTCACCTGTGAGCAGTCTCTCCGTCACCCCTGGTGAGTCTCGACCTCAGGCGGCAATAACAAGCACGATTCAGGCAATAACTCAACATCGAGGACGTATGGAGCACTGTAGGGATGACAGTTTTGTGGGTCCCTTGAGCAAGGCCCTTAAACCTCAATTGCTCACGTATATAAAATGAGATAAAATGTTGAAGTTAACTTCACACTAGTTCCCTTGACTTTCCCTGACATTTGGATCTTTGAAGAAAATAAGCTTTGCGCCAGACAAAAGTTTATAATTCTTACACGTTTTCATCATTACGTCAGTGTAAGAATGAGCACAAATTCCACCAGAAGTTAAACGCTATTAGCAAATTCCATCACACTGTCACATGAGCATCACCACCACTGAGGTTCGACGCTTACACTTTTTACTTAAAAACGTTCCCCGATAAGGAAGCTCTGTGTCCTCCGTAGTCCTGTTTAGCCACTTGTTAGAGAGGCGAGTACCTTTTTCAAGATATGTAAAAGCTTAGGGGCACGGTGGCTTAGTGGTTAGCACGTTCGCCTCACACTCCAGGGTCGGGGTTTGATTCCCGCCTCCACCTCGGGGGTTTCCTCCGGGTACTCCGGTTTCCTCCCCCGGTCCAAAGACATGCATGGTAGGTTGATTGGCATCTCTGGAAAATTGTCCGTAGTGTGTGATTGCGTGAGTGAATGAGAGTGTGTGTGTGCCCTGCGATGGGTTGGCACTCCATCCAGGGTGTATCCTGCCTTGATGCCCGATGACGCCTGAGATAGGCACAGGCTCCCCGTGACCCGAGGTAGTTCAGATAAGCGGTAGAAAATGAATGAATGAATTAAAAGCTTATAAAAACACAAGGGTGTATTACTGATGTGTTTTATGTCGAAAAATAAAACACGAAAATATCCCAAGCTTGTCTAATCCACAGACCTTGTTTCACTTGTTTCCAGGTTTCAGGACGCGTTCATTCATCACTCTGTTGTACAGTTTAATATTAGAGTTAGATTAGCTTAATATATGATCTTGATACCCAGACACCAAGGCGAGATTAGAGGTTTTATAGATTTTACACAACTATTTCAGTTATAAAACACTGGATGAAGACAATAAATAATATTCTACTGAAACAAAACATGCCTGATTATATACACTCACATTGTAATTTCCCAGTTAGCAAAGCAAAAAAACAATCTCATCAACAATCTCATCAACAAACACGTCATTTTCCCTCTCGGTAATCATCAGGGTTTGGAATGTAAAACAATAATTTGTCGCTTTCCCCCCAGGATCGCCGGAGACACGGCCCTCTGCAAGAACATCCATGAATCCGTCAGCCGTCAAATGCGTAAAAACTTTGCTAAGAGCAAGTGGAGGGTAAGTCTGGGCTATGAACGGACATTCTGACACGCGTAGCAGGTTCAGACGCGGCATCTCAGCCCATCATTAATGCTATCCTGTTTGTATTTGTGTGTAACAGCAAGCCTTTAACGCTACGGCGGTGGTGAGGCACATGAGGAAGCTGCAGCTGGGCAGTAGTATGGGCGCCAGCATGGACAGCACTCATCCGAACAGCAGCGCCCAGAGCCGAGGCCATGCAGTGAAGCAGCAGACGACACCACCGATCCAGAACCAAACCCCGAACCCGCCTCTTAACCTCAGCCAAAACCAGAAACCTGCTCCAAGCCAGAACCAGTATCATATCAACAACATGTCTACAGAGTCTCCTGCTAAAACACGCAAAGACTGTGAGTAAAACTTGGCAGGATTGGTTGTGATTTGTGTTTGTGTGTTAAGACAAAGCCATAACCGTGCACAATTTATTCAGTGTAGAAGTCTTCAATTCAGTATTTTCAAATCTAAATTAAAGCTACATCAGTATTACAGTATTATAAATCCGAAACGCATCTTTTTCTTGGTTCTTCCATCCACACTTGAAATCACTCTCCCGAATATAGAAGTTTTAAAAATGCTCCGTTCGTGTTAAAGCGTAAACAGAGAAAAACTGAGCCATTCAAAAACAACAAGGTATTTTAAGTCATGACACAGTCACATGACATCAGACCTCGTGTCTGCTCTCCAGTTTGACATCGCTGATAAGAATCAAGGTCACTTTGTTCGACCTTCAGATTGCATTTCACTCAAGTAGCAAATCCACCTGTTTGTTTGACCATAAAAAAAGGACATTACTGCATTAAGTCAAAGAGAAGGAAAGCAAATAAACTACGGAAATGATGGGAAACGGCACAGGTCGAAGCTTCTTACGTTTTTACTTGTATTTTTTTTATATGTATTAGGTCCATATGTGTTTGTGTTGTGTCGTGAATGTGAAAATGAACTGCTACCTCCCCGGTCAGTTCTAGCCACTTAAAAGAAATAAGGGGAGAAATCTGGTCAGTTGGAAAAGCTGGTCAGTCTGATGTCAGAGTGACTGAGCTCATTACTATTCATGAGCTCTCCCACTTGAGACCGCGCCCCCAGAATTCGTGTAGCTCAGTGAGTTTCCTATACAGCAAGGATGGCTGAACGTCAACGGGCTTGTGAAGAAGCCGTTCTGTCGCAATTCAAGGTGATTGTAAACAAATTTCTTCTAGCCTAGGCTACTTATTGCGCTGGGTGAATGAATAGTCATGCTCTCATATCCTAGCGGTTAGCCAATCGGAGCCAAGCAGCATAGCTCATTTGAATATTCATGAGAACTGGCGCAAATCAAGCTGAGTCTTCCTGCAGGCTTTCTATACCACACTAGAATGGCTTGAAACAAGGTAACCAAGGCATTATTTCCACAAAAAAATGTTACAGAGTCCATGGTGAACTTCAGACATTACCACAAAAGTAATGAAATACGTGTGGCAGGGCACCTTTAAGATCTTTTTTGTGCACGTGTGAGATCTTTGAAGTGCGTCATAGACACAAATCGAAGATTAAACCAAGTGATCTTAAATCAGTGATTAATTAACTATGGACAATAATCAAGATTTAAAATCCTAAGAAGAAAGATCAGTTCAAGCTAAGACTCAGATCTTGTTTGCTGATATAAACTCTCTCAAACATATAAAATGCTGGAGCTGGGTTATACTGCTTCAGGAGATCACAAGCAAGCCACCGGAGTCGAGCCCGTGGTTAGAATCACGTCTTTTTGTGGAACTTAATAAGCAGGTAGTGTAGCTATAATTAGACTGAGTGAATCCTGGGAAGTTTGAGAGATGCTGCGTTCTTACTTACTGTAGATTCCTTAAAGAGTCAAAAGAGCAGCAACACATTACAACAGTTCAATCTAGAGGTTATAAAAGCAAAGCACTAGTTAACCAGCATCGTGTAAGGATGATATATTTTATGTATTTTCATACATTTTTCTCTTGTATAATTTCATAATCACTTCATAAAACATTTTCCCGAGTTGTGATTTCATAGAACCTTTTTTGTTTCAACAAACTCTTCGAATCGATTTATATAGTTATTTTAACAATGGAAAAGTCTCAGAGCAGCTTTATAGAACATTAAACATGGTACAAAATGGTTAATATTATACTACGGTTAAGATTATACAAATGTTCAATATTAATATTACACATATTAAATGCAACAAACTAATAAGTATGATTTATGTATAACCAGCAAACAAGTGAAAGAGCAAATGAAAACAACACATTCATGTGAATTACATGTCTAAAACAACAGGGGGCCTAAAACAGAGCCTTGAGGGACATTTGTATTACTCTGACAGCTGTATTACACCATATCTTTAATAATCCTGCAAAATTGTACCGGTCTGTCAGGTAAGATCAGGTAAGACTGTCAGGTAAACACTCCTTCTCCACTCCACTCTCATTCCCTCAAAAGTATTGACAATTGTGTCAAAAATACAACACCATATGATAGGAAACATAACTATAATCTAACTTACTAATGTACACCATGCTCTTTTGTAGGTACAGCACCTCCTCATGCTTCCTGTTCTTTGGCGTCTGCAGCCGCATCCCCAGCTCCGGGGGCGGAGCCTTGCAGGCCACACCCCTCCTCAGTTGCCTCGGTGAGCACTGTGTTAACTGGGACCAAGTGACGCCAGGTCCTGCGGGGGGAGAGCTGGGAGGCCACGGCCCTGTAAGCCACGCCTCTCAGACCACCCCCCGCCCTGCCTTGAGGACAGGCAGAGGACTCGCCCGCCCACTGGTCGCCATAATTAACCATTGAGAGACTCAACACTGCACGCCACTTACTCACACCACGACTCGTCCTGCTACTCGTACCCCACATCATCAGGGGCACGACACGCAGACAGGATGAAGAGTTTGAATTCACTTATGAGTGGATTTTCATAGCTGGACTTGAGTCTTTTATGAGAATAATAGCGTGTTGTGTTTTATCCTTCGGTTACGACTCGGGGGAAAAAAGGACTTCCGGACGACAGGAACGTGCGGGAGCGTACGTGAAGCGTGACTGCCTCGAGAACCTTCGGGCAGAACCAATGTCATATAGTTCTTCTTATGCTACATCTCTAAGCTCTTCCCCTCGTATTCTCTCTCTGTTTTTTTTCCCCTCCTCTCACACTTCTGACACTTCCTATAAGCTGTGTTTGAGTTGACGAGATTTTTGCGGTTTTATTTCTAGACTTTATAGCCGTTCTCCGGTTTTCAAGTTTTCTATGATCTGTCTGGCAGACCTGCAGAAGTGCTTTATAAAAACACTCACGTTAGACTGTTCCGAACTGTTATTCTGGCTCCAAGTTGTACGTGTTTGCATTTGGATGCTCCATAGCTACTGACTGGTTTGCTGTAGTCCTGCGGTGTTGGATGGAGAGTAGAACGTTTGTTACCGCATCACAAATTCATCATCCCAATATTTGCCTCAAATATGATTTTTCTATTTTATTACATGAATTCATACACCCAAGTAATGATGATACATGATAGTAACACTGTTATAGGCTATCGTTTTCTCAGTCTAGCTATCTCACATTTACACACACACACACACACTGAAAACCCCTGAAAAGCCATGGCAGCGTTGCTTTATGCCCAGTGTACGAGTTCTCAGGGAATTCCACAGATACACTGGATGCACATCATCATGACCATATAAGTGAAAATTCTTCCATGTTTTAGGTCAGACAGAGACCCCTTAGCCAGACTAGAGCCCTTCATAGAAATTGTTAGGATTATGATACGTCCTGTGCACCATCATCCGCCATCATATCAAGCTGTCTCTACCAAAGGTCCAAGTCAGACAGCGAGTGTATGTGCTAGGGCTGCCCCCCTATTCACCCTTAGTCAACTAGATGCTTTGATTTATTCATCATTTATGCACTTGTTTTTAATTTACATTAATTATATAGTTAGAGCTGTGGATGGTTGGAATATTAGCTACTAAACTGTCCAAAACATGCGTTTGGCACTGAAAGATGGATGCAAATCTCATGAGAGTTTCAGGAAAAACAAAAAAAACCTTGGACGCACTTTTTTTTTCGTGAACCATTGTGATGTCTGAAACGATGGAACGTGAATTCTGCAAAAGTCTGAAAACAATGTCCAACACTTAAAGTTAAGCTTAGGTTAGTTTTAAACTAAAAATATTTGTGGGAGAATGAAATTACTATATATATATACATATATATATATATATATATATATATATATATATATATATATATATATATATATATATATATATATATATATATATATATATATAATTTGAATCTTTATTTTGATCTTGTCTGAGTAGAGTTCCTTTACATGTGTATCAACCAAAAAAATGTGTTCAATGATGTTAGGATTAAAATGATAAATAAGCTAGTGATGGTTAGAAGGACAGGAAAGGAAATAAGTATTTTCCTGACAGCTTGTCAATCAAATAAGCCACACCCCTAAGTCATGATGATGTCATTTTTTGAGGAGATTCACTGGTCACAGTAACAGTCCTTCCGTTTGGCCTCAGATATGATCAGAGTTACAGATCATGGTTTTCAACCTCACTGTATTCAATTTCTATTTAACAACAATTTTTTTTTTAATGTAAAATTAAATCACGCTTAAGTAATATAACGTGTATATACTGAAACTATGGCAGTGGTCTTTGGCATTTAAATATATAAATATTTATTTATTTATTTATTTATGTGTTCTATTTTTGAAAGGCCGGACGGTCATTCAAGAAAAACAAACAAATAAATAAATAGATTTGGATGATGCACAAGTAAAAGAACTTTTCTTGCTATTTAGAAATAATAAATAAAATTTCAGATCATGTTTTTTTTTAAGCACATTTAAAAATGCTATAGCTAAATTAGCACATGCCTGTTTTGTACTTTTTTCCCTTTAAAACATTTCCCTACTAACAGGTGCAGTGAAATTAACGCTTTAATTATGGATGTAGTGTATTTTAAGTTGTGTAGTCCGATTTTTCTGATCTTATTGCTATTCTTTTCTTTGTTACTGCAAAAAAAATGATATAGAGTTGAATAATTCTCATTAATTTGATTTGATTCTTATTTCCATGATTCTAGAGATTATTATATATACAACAAATATCAGACAGTTAAATCTATTTCTAGACACTTTCTCCGTTTCAAGTGAAAAATAAACTTAACGGATAATTTGATTCTTACTAGAAATACTCGAAAAAAGCAAAATAATCTGAACTTCAAGCTCAAAATGAGGAAAAATATCTCTGTTTAATTCTCTTCCATGAACAACCGAATGAAGAAAAATAGGGACGGAATTGACTCTCCGTGCTATAGGGCTTTTATTTCTTTGATGTTTTTTGCAGTAGAGTAAAATGTCCACTGGGGACAGCCCTGATATAGGTACATATCATGTAAATATTTCACAAATCCACCGTGTGTGGAGCGTGTGCTCTAATCAGACATGTATCTAGTAAAAATCCAGACGGGGAATTGAGCTAAAAGTAAAGGGCTTCAAATTTTATTTCCGGTTATTCCGAGACCGGCGAGTCTCCGTGACCGTAAACGCTTCTGAGTGTCTCACTTTGTCTCCTGCAGCCTTTACGATGTGTTGTTTTTGCAGGAGAAGGTGTGTGTCTGTGTGCGGAGAAGAGTGAAGGGTGCGTCACATTCTCCTAAGTGCCATCAGAAACGTCATGCAACTTTCCGCCATGTTTTATTTGTTGTCGTCGTTGTCGTTTGTTTTGTTTTTTTCCTGAAAGTCTACGTGTGGGTGTTCATTTTCCTCCGTACGCCATTTTGTCCTTTCACGTTGAAGGTGTTTGAGATTCTTGGCTGTTTCTGTACATTTCTGTGTCGTTGAAGATGTTAGATGTTTTCGATGCTTAAAGGAACCTGAGGCCTGAGATTAGAAGCCAATGAAGATGTTTTTTTCCCACACTTCTGTGTGATCGAGTATTTTTATACTCTATGTGGCAGTGTCTAAGTTTCTGTTACGGTATTCGTGTGTGTGTGTGTGTGTGTGTGTGTGTGTGTGTGTCAGTCACTATCAATGTCTCTATCTGTGTTTTTATGAAGTTCTTGATCATGTGTCATTTCTGTGGTGTTTTAAAGACAATGTGAAATGTAAACAACCCCCACCCCCACCCCCTAAACTTAACGTGATCTGATTGGCTGGTGAGTCGAGCGCTGAAGTCGCTGCCCAATTCCAGATGATGAGATATTGTCTTTTTTAAGGCCATGAACCACACACACTTTTTTTTACAATATTAAAAAAAAAAAACAAATATGCAAAATAAGGCAACCTGCTTTTACACTACAGCAAAAGCGCTAGAAAAAGATCTAAAAAAAAAAATAAGGATTGTTGTGTAGATTTCATAAAATTCTAAAAGTAATAGATTGATAAATAAATAATAATTAACAAATAATTTAAATGTAGTAAAGAATAAATGATTAACAGTTTTTTTTCTACATATTTGAAAGTGTAAATGTTGATTTTTGATGGTGGTCCTTGGCTTTAAGACAAAGCACTGACACTGGAGACTCCTTCCAAAATTGTTGTATAAACTCAAACATCTAATTATACAATTTATTATACAAATGACGGCTATGAACCTTTCCCTGATCGGTAATGTTTTAAACGCTGACTGGAGAACCCGACATCATGCTTTATAAAGCTTCTTGGGACTAAAAGAGTTTGTCTTGTACGGTATATTCTGGAAGAAGGGAAGACAGGAAGCGTACGACTTTAACGAAGCGATGGTGAAGAAACTGTAGAGGTCTAAAAGACTCTGTTTTCAGCTTGTCTTTAACACCACGGAGTCGCTGCCAATGTGGTGCATGTCATGTCCTTTCACTCTGTCTGAAATCTCTCTCTGTCCGTCTCATGTCTCATTTTAGTCTCTCTCTGACACACAGCACCACTGAGTGTTAATAAAGACAGCGATGATGATGATGATAATGACGATGATGCTGATAAACCGAACTTATGCCTAATCTGTGTTATAATTCTTATTTTTTGTTTTTGTTTTTTGCGTTTATTTTTATTGTGATCTTGTGTGTTGTGTCTGTCTAGAGTTTGATCAATCTGTTGGTCCAAAGGCTTTGTAAACGATTGTGTACGAAAATCCTGAGACATGACAATTTTTTTTAAGTGTGTGTGTGTGTGTCTCTCTCTCTCTCTCTCTTTGGGTCTTTGGAATGCAACCACGTTTGTCCTTTAAACACTGCCTTTTCTCTGGAGCTCTGTCGCAGTGTACTAAACACACACACACACACACACGCACACACACCTGTAATACACAGCTGTTGTTGTGTACATACATTTGTATGTTTTATTATATTGACTGTCTGCTCTTCAGTACCTCTCTCTCTCTCTCTCTCTCTCTCTCTGTCTCGCTCTCTGTTTATCAGAAAAAAAAAAATCACGCTCCTATTGCACGAAATTGAGAAACTTCACAGTATCAGATTCCCAGTCTTTATTAACGGTGGGCATTTTCGACACAAAACGTAGTTCTGTACACACTTCTACAGTCCTTCAGAATCGAGTCCCACTCTGACATTGTCATGTTTGTATAAACTCAGGCGTCGCGATTGCCTCTTTAAATTAAAAGCTGTGATTGACACATGTCTGTGCCACCCTCTAAACTGTGCAGTTCGTTCGAATAGTCCCTCAAAATATATATTAAGCACTCCCAAAAATTACAGCATGGTATTTTCAAGATACAGCCAGGCAGCATCGCTGAGCTCAAGCGATTAAACACAAACACACAACAAAAAAAAAAATCAAATGATCTATTTTTGTTAACTTATAAAGCATGTCTAAAGAGCAACCTCTGAAGTGTTCATGTATCTCTAAGAGCCCTGACGTGCACAGTATATACGGATGAATCTAAATAAATAAATAAATATAAATAAATCTCTCTATATACAGTATATATATATAAAAATATAAATCTCTCTCTCTCTCTTATATTTATATAAATATATAAATATATAAAATATATATAAAAGATGTTTTGACAACGCAGGTCTTGTTCTCACCGCATCTCCATGGCTGCCCTTCTCCAAAAGTTGCCCAGTGAAATGTGAACTCTATACTCTATATGCATGTGACGAAACTATGATCCATATTTTGGAGTGGCATATGAATTACTAATGTTACTGTGATGTGAACCTTCTGTTAATACGGGGCTTGTATATCAAATGCCTTTGACAATCATCTGCACATATCAAGAGTTTATATACCATGCTGTAAAGAAACAGGGAATGAATGTGTTTTTTTTTTCCTCCTCTAATAAATCCCGAATGATTAACGCCTCTGTGTTTTTATTTTCATCTCCGTTTTCATCTTCTTCAACTCCACACACACTCGCCGCAGACGCCGGATAATATCCGAGTCACGTTAAACTACAACCATGTAGGAGCTCTTATTCATGACAGTGACAGTGCACTTGTTCCATTAATCGATCGGTTTTTCACCAGCTCTCGCACTTAAACTCTTAATCCTGAAGAATGTCTTGTGCTGGGAAACTTTACAACAAGCAGTAAATAAACAGTCGTCTCCTCACTAGCTCTCGCAATCTCTCTTTTCCACTGTTTCTCACACACCCTCGCCCTCTTTCTTGCACACACACACACTCCTGCCCTCTTATACACACCCTTTCTCACTCTCACACACTCACTCTCATGCACTCGCTCTCTCTCTTTCTCACTTTCACACACTCTCTCACTCACACACTCGCTCTCTCTCTTTCTCACTCTCACACACTTACTCTCTCACACACTTGCTCTCTCTCTTTCTCACTCTCACACACTCGCTCTCTTTCTCACTCTCACACACTCGCGCTCTCTCTCTCTCACACTCACTCTCATGCACTCGCACTCATTCACACACTCGCTCTCTCTCTTTCTCATTCACACACTCGCGCTCTCTCTTTCTCACTCCCACACACTTGCTCTCTCACACACTCGCGCTCTCTCTTTCTCACTCTCACACACTCACTCTCATGCACTCACTCTTTCTCACACACTCGCTCTCTCTCTTTCTCACTCTCACACACTCGCGCTCTCTCTTTCTCACTCTCACACACTTGCGCTCTCTCTTTCTCACTCTCACACACTCGCGCTCTCTTTCTCACTCTCACACACTCGTGCTCTTTCTCACTCTCACACACTCACTCTCATGCACTCGCTCTCTCTCACACACTCGCTCTCTCTCTTTCTCACTCTCACACACTCGCTCTCTGTTTCTCACTCTCACAGGAACTGGAGTGCTGGAACTGTTTAAAAAAGTGATAACAGGAACTCTGATGGATGTTCCATGATGTAGCTACAAACAGATAAAAATTAGAATATGTCACTGAGTGTAATTCAGTGATTACAGGTTTATCTCCAATAATATATAAACAACTAATAAAAGAAAAATCCCAGTTAGTGAATAAAACCTCATCATTTAGAATTTGTAAAGAATTTTTATTGTAATATTTCTCTCTCTTATATTCATGTGCTTCTCTGCAGGAGTAATTGTGGGGGTTTGTATTTTGTGCTGCTTTTGCCAGTGATTGCCTGAGAACTCGTGTGAAAATAAGGGCTGATTACAAAGAAAGACAATTTCAAAGACAAATTCAGAGCACCATTATAAAACCCGCTTTTCTAGCTGCTTGAAGTAGTTACACATTGACGCAGAGGCTTCCACAAAAAAAACACACACAATGGTGAGCAGCTCCGTGAGACCTCGGCAAACTTGACAAGCTCTCTTAAGATCTCTTTACCTCTGTTGTTATCTCCTACTGTCACAAAGGTCACAGCCTCTCAGTTCTCTCACACGGCTTCAGGGGATCAGCTGGAGGCCAAACAGTCATGCTAATCCTCAACCTCTTACTCAAACTTACCCATGGCTGTTGTTTGCACATACTGTACACGCTGCCAAAAGATTAGTGAAGGAATGTTAAAGGTTAAATACAATAAAAGCAAGAGTGAAATGGGCTTGATGAGAAACTTATTTGGAAAAAAAAACTGAATCCTGGTCTGGAATGTTTGTGTTTGGATACATCTCAGTTATTGTATAGATACTTTGATTGACTTAGTCTGGGGGCGGAGCCTGGTGAATATGAGCAGATGTATAGATACTTTACAGAGTCTGGGGGTGGAGCCTGGTGAATATGAGCAGATGTATAGATACTTTACAGGGCCTGGGGGCGGAGTCTGGTGAATATGAGCAGATGTATAGATACTTTACAGAGTCTGGGGGCGGAGCCTGGTGAATATGAGCAGATGTATAGATACTTTACAGAGTCTGGGGGCGGAGCCTGGTGAATATGAGCAGATGTATAGATACTTTACAGAGTCTGGGGGCGGAGCCTGGTGAATATGAGCAGATGTATCGATATTTTACAGAGTCTGGGGGCGGAGCCTGGTGAATATGAGCAGATGTATAGATACTTTACAGGGCCTGGGGGCGGAGTCTGGTGAATATGAGCAGATGTATAGATACTTTACAGAGTCTGGGGCGGAGCCTGGTGAATATGAGCAGATGTATAGATACTTTACAGAGTCTGGGGGCGGAGCCTGGTGAATATGAGCAGATGTATAGATACTTTACAGAGTCTGGGGGCGGAGCCTGGTGAATATGAGCAGATGTATAGATACTTTACAGAGTCTGGGGGCGGAGCCTGGTGAATATGAGCAGATGTATCGATATTTTACAGAGTCTGGGGGCGGAGCCTGGTGAATATGAGCAGATGTATAGATACTTTACAGAGTCTGGGGGCGGAGCCTGGTGAATATGAGCAGATGTATAGATACTTTACAGAGTCTGGGGGCGGAGCCTGGTGAATATGAGCAGATGTATAGATACTTTACAGAGTCTGGGGGCGGAGCCTGGTGAATATGAGCAGATGTATAGATACTTTACAGGGTCTGGGGGCGGAGCCTGGTGAATATGAGCAGATGTATAGATACTTTACAGAGTCTGGGGGCGGAGCCTGGTGAATATGAGCAGATGTATAGATACTTTACAGGGCCTGGGGGCGGAGCCTGGTGAATATGAGCAGATGTATCGAAACTTTACAGAGTCTGGGGGCGGAGCCTGGTGAATATGAGCAGATGTATAGATACTTTACAGAGTCTGGGGGCGGAGCCTGGTGAATATGAGCAGATGTATAGATACTTTACAGAGTCTGGGGGCGGAGCCTGGTGAATATGAGCAGATGTATAGATACTTTACAGAGTCTGGGGGCGGAGCCTGGTGAATATGAGCAGATGTATAGATACTTTACAGAGTCTGGGGGCGGAGCCTGGTGAATATGAGCAGATGTATAGATACTTTACAGAGTCTGGGGGCGGAGCCTGGTGAATATGAGCAGATGTATAGATACTTTACAGGGCCTGGGGGCGGAGCCTGGTGAATATGAGCAGATGTATAGATACTTTACAGAGTCTGGGGGCGGAGCCTGGTGAATATGAGCAGATGTATCGATACTTTACAGAGTCTGGGGGTGGAGCCTGGTGAATATGAGCAGATGTATAGATACTTTACAGGGTCTGGGGGCGGAGCCTGGTGAATATGAGCAGATGTATAGATACTTTACAGAGTCTGGGGGCGGAGCCTGGTGAATATGAGCAGATGTATAGATACTTTACAGAGTCTGGGGCGGAGCCTGGTGAATATGAGCAGATGTATAGATACTTTACAGGGTCTGGGGGCGGAGCCTGGTGAATATGAGCAGATGTATAGATACTTTATAGAGTCTGAAGGCGGAGCCTGGTGAATATGAGCAGATGTATAGATACTTTATAGAGTCTGGGGGCGGAGCCTGGTGAATATGAGCAGATGTATCGATACTTTACAGAGTCTGGGGGCGGAGCCTGGTGAATATGAGCAGATGTATAGATACTTTACAGAGTCTGGGGGCGGAGCCTGGTGAATATGAGCAGATGTATAGATACTTTACAGGGCCTGGGGCGGAGCCTGGTGAATATGAGCAGATGTATAGATACTTTATAGAGTCTGGGGGCGGAGCCTGGTGAATATGAGCAGATGTATACTTTATAGAGTCTGGGGGCGGAGCCTGGTGAATATGAGCAGATGTATAGATACTTTACAGAGTCTGGGGGCGGAGCCTGGTGAATATGAGCAGATGTACAGATACTTTACAGAGTCTGGGGGCGGAGCCTGGTGAATATGAGCAGATGTATAGATACTTTACAGAGTCTGGGGGCGGAGCCTGGTGAATATGAGCAGATGTATAGATACTTTACAGAGTCTGGGGGCGGAGCCTGGTGAATATGAGCAGATGTATAGATACTTTATAGAGTCTGGGGGCGGAGCCTGGTGAATATGAGCAGATGTATAGATACTTTACAGAGTCTGGGGGCGGAGCCTGGTGAATATGAGCAGATGTATAGATACTTTATAGAGTCTGGGGGCGGAGCCTGGTGAATATGAGCAGATGTATAGATACTTTATAGAGTCTGGGGGCGGAGCCTGGTGAATATGAGCAGATGTATAGATACTTTACAGAGTCTAGGGGCGGAGCCTGGTGAATATGAGCAGATGTACAGATACTTTACAGAGTCTGGGGGCGGAGCCTGGTGAATATGAGCAGATGTACAGATACTTTACAGAGTCTGGGGGCGGAGCCTGGTGAATATGAGCAGATGTATAGATACTTTACAGAGTCTGGGGGCGGAGCCTGGTGAATATGAGCAGATGTATAGATACTTTATAGAGTCTGGGGCGGAGCCTGGTGAATATGAGCAGATGTATAGATACTTTATAGAGTCTGGGGGCGGAGCCTGGTGAATATGAGCAGATGTATAGATACTTTACAGAGCCTTCTATAGCTAAACGTAATGCTACGAAAAGCTAACATTCGCTCGAATTTATGCATTTACTGTATTAATGTATTAGTAAACACTGCATGGCGGCATATAAAATAATCCCAAATCTTACCTGCAATTACTGAGAACTCTTCGAGTTAAAAATGTCCCTCAGAAAAAATACATACATATATATGTATGTTCAATATTCTATAATGCGTGTTGCTATTTGCCATGTTTTCTTGTCAAACTTTTTAGCTGCGTCGTTCTTGATTGGTCAAATGAATTGTTCCTATAACATGTATTCTTAAATATAAGCGATTAAATATATATGTATATATCTATTTTTAAACATACGTTTTGAATTGTTTTAACCAACACACTCATTTGCATAATCAGGGTAAATTAGGGTAAATGAAGAAGGAACATTTTCTGAAGACGATAGAAAAGCAAAACAGAGATTTATCCAAATAAAAATTTAATTAGATATTATATCTTTTATTTCTTATAGAAAGCAGTCGTCATTGGTCATGGCACTACAAACTAACCTTTTACAAAATACTATACCCTTTAACAAGAAGACAGACAAAAAGATGCAGTGATACAAAATAGTTATGATATACTGTAGATATATGGGTTAAATAACTAAGGGTTTATTTAGTCTTTTTGTAGAATTTTCTGCACAAATGACCTGGAACCTCATCAGATTTAGTCAAGTTCTAAAAAAGCGACAAATAGAATCCAATTAAACAAATGAGACACAAATATTATACTTGGTTATTTATTTATTTATTGAGAAAATAATTGTGTTGCTTTGCGATGATGTGACGTCATGTCCAGGATGTATTCCCATTTTACACAGAGTTCCTGATAAAGGCTCGAGATCCACCATGACTCTAAGCAGCACTTACTAATGATGAGTGAATGAATATACCTTAAATTCCCTTGCCTTAATTGCATCCTAAGGGTGTGCAAACTTTTGCACTGTCTCTATTGTACTTTAAAAAAAGATACTGTCCAGCAGTGTCAAGTCCAAACCTTGTTGCCGTGTGTGTTCACAGTGTGTGTGTGTATTTGTGGCGTGAGAGCCTATGTGGAGGAGTGATAGAGTTGACGTGATGTTCGGAGTTCTTCTTGTTGGTGCTCAGACGATGTTGGAGCTCCTGTAGCTCGCGTCCATAACGGCGGCTCACTTTACGCTCTTTGTGCAGCGAGCGCTTCAGCTTCCCGACACGATTTTTTAGCTTCTGGTTTTTCTTCTCCAGTTCACTGACACGCTTCTGCAGACGACCTGCACGCTCCTCTTCCTCAAACAGAACCTGCTGCATGGACGAGCACAGGAACTGAGATACAGACAGAGAGAGAGAGAGAGAGAGAGAGAGAGAGAGAGAGATGAGGGTGGTGATGGATGGCAAGCAAGCATGCATTCTAACAGCATCATCAGCAGTTCTGAAAGCCTCATTAATTCCTTTGCGCCTCTTTTTTATTTCACACACAATAAGATCATGCAGTAAGCAGGTTTTAACCAGCTTATATGGGCTTAACAACACAAAAGCACTTTTATTACCGTATACTGAAAGTCTAAGCAAACTAAGCTTACTTCCTGTATGTCAGTGTTTTATTCATCTTGCATTTCCGATAAAATGTCTTTTTTCAGAGCGTCTTATCCTTTTTATGTTCATAGACGGTCATTCAACCCTGACTCTGTGGATACTCTGGGATTTTTTTATTGCTGAGCAGAAGAAAGAGGACAAGAGCAGTAGAGTGTAGTGAGGACAGGAACGTGGGAAGAAAAAGATAGCCTTAGAGGAAACAGCCACCTGCAGGAGATGGGTCCTGCTGTTTAAACAGAAGAGCCGCCGCTGTAACAACAAACAGCATCGGTTCTCTGTGGGAGAGTTCTGGCTTAGCAATGTACACAAATGCTGAATGACCGGTAGACAGACTGTAGTCAGACTAACAGGATAGAAAAATATACACAATCTAGTATTAAAAAAAAAATATTTGCTCACATTTTGAAAGGTTTGTGGAGAGCCAAAAATTTTGCCACATATGTTTGTGAGAGAAAATGTAAAAAATATATTAGAGATCGATTCGTTTGTTGTAGAAAGGGTGATTCGAGAGAGAAAGATGTACTCATCTTTGCCTATTCTCTTTGAAGGTGCCAATAATTTAGGAGATGACTCTACAACTCTCGGGGCTAGACAGCTGGTCAGAATACGCAAATGTGTCGCAGGACGCTTCTGGTGGCCATGTTTTTCTCACAGCCTGCACTCAACAAACACCCAATTACTTATTTTTCTTAATGAATCAGCGTCTCCTCCCACTGTGTGTGTGTGTGTGTGTGTGTGTGTGTGTGTGCGTGCGGGTGCATGCTTTCCAGGCCATTTCACAAGCCAAACACAGCCTGCTATGTTCAGTGGTCCAAGCTGTGATGAAAATACAACTGACACACCCACAGGTCCCTGGAACAGACGGAGGGAACAAGAAACAGGAAGGAGAATGATGAAGGCACAAATGGCTGGTTTTTGAAAAGACAGAAAACACCATGACTGAGCCAAGATTGCTCAATCTCAAGTAAAGCGGGAACGTGGGAAAGTGGTGTGATAGGAAGTAGAGTTACCATGACAACAGCAGACTCTTTGAAACCTGGGAGAGATTTTTGAATCATTTTGTGAAATGTTTATTTTATACAATTATTATTTTGCTTTGTTTTAATTGAGGGTGCCAATACTTCTGGAACAGGCTATAGAAATGGAACTGCATCTGATTCTAGGTGCAAAATAATAATGAAAATATTAAAAATTAGCATTAATCAGTGGGGGGGGACGGGGGGGACGGTGGCTTAGTGGTTAGCACGTTCGCCTCACACCTCCAGGGTTGGGGGTTTGATTCCGGCCTCCACCTTGTGTGTGTGGAGTTTGCATGTTCTCCCCGTGCCTCGGGGGTTTCCCCTGGGTACTCCGGTTTCCTCCCCCGGTCCAAAGACATGCATGGCAGGTTGATTGGCATCTCTGGAAAATTGTCTGTAGTGTGTGATTGTGTGAGTGAATGAGAGTGTGTGTGCCCTGTGATGGGTTGGCACTCCTTCCAGGGTGTATCCTGCCTTGATGCCCGATGACGCCTGAGATGACGCCTGACTCCCCGTGACCCGAGGTAGTTCGGATAAGCGGTAGAAGATGAGCGAGTGAGAGCATTAATCAGTCTGTCTCTGTCTTACACATGTGAAGTTATCCAAATTATGAAAACTAAAGCTTTATAAGGTTCATATGTGAAAATAAATAAATAAACAAATAAATAAATAAACAAAATGAATAAATAAATAATTATGTAAATAAGTAAGTAAGTAAATAAATAAATAACACATTTTAGACCCAGTTCTTAAAGATTAATGATGAAAGTGAAAGCATGGTTGCTGGTGGTGCAAATATGCAAATAAGAAGAAATTTCGGCCAGGGTTTATTAATGTACAGTGTGATTATGAAGCTACGCAGGATTAACTGTTAACCCCAGGGATTTTACCCAGGGAACAAAATCATGTGTGAAAAGGTTGTAAATCTGTTTATGCGGATCATCCACCATCCATATATTTCTATAAAAGCCGCTGATACAGTATGTTAGAGCATTGTGGTTATGAATGTGGATTTAAAGTAAACTGAAGATCTTTACCATAGACACTGTGTCAGAGCTACACGAGGATCTGATGTTACACTGTGCTGAAACTGCGACTGAGTCAAACAAGTCGTTTCCCACCAGAAGCCTCATCTGTACGACACAACAGCGTTCATTATCTCTGTTTTTCAGCATGGTTAATCATACACACACACTCGCATACTCACACACACATGCACAAACACACACTCTCTCTCTCACACAAACACACACGCACTCAACGTGTAACAGGGTGTGTGTGTGTGTGTGTGTGTGAGAGAGACACACACACACTCACATGCACACTCACACATGCACTAAACACATAACGGTGTGTGTGTGTGAGTATGTGTGTGTGTGTGTGTGTGTGTGTGTGTGTGTGTGTGTGTGTGTGTGTGTGTGTGAGAGTGTCATTTTGCAACACTTGAGTCTGAATTACTGCTTTTCCAAAAACACCATCTGTTTGAGAGGGAGAGAGAGAGAGAGAGAGAGAGAGAGAGAGAGAGAGAGAGAGAGAGAGAGAGAGAGAGAAATGACAAAGTGAGAGAGAGAGAGAGAGAGAGAGAGAGAGAGAGAAATGACAAAGTGAGAGAGAGAGAGAGAGAGAGAGAGAGAGAGAGAGAGAGAGAGAGAGAGAGAGAAAACACCTGTCAGCCTGTTCACATGTCTATTCAGGTTATGACCTCTGACCTGCACATACCTGAGCACAACACCACCCAAACTCATTACCCCAATACCCCCTCAATAGGGTAAGAGACAGGGCAGTGATGCATCACTCTCAGTTTTTACCATGATCAGGTCTTCAGACTGCATGTGAACTGGAGCAAATTGTTTTGGTTTGTTTATTAATCTCAGCTCACTGCTCCTGTGATGGAGGTGCGATTGGTGCAGAAATGAATTTTATCATGAAAAAGACTTTTTCTATGAAGAGTTTAAATGCAGCTGTTGGGGCAGAAAGTAAACATTTAAACAAGACATTTCTTTAAAGAACATTTCAATTAAGCTCTAAATCTACATTACTCTGTGTAATTTAGAGAATTTGTTAACTCCTGAGTGAGATATTAATATACTCCATAATATTATGTAGCTTTTTTAGCAGGTGTTATAGAGTATGTTGAAGAGGAAGAAGAAAAAGAAAAAGAAGAAGAAAGAAAAGAAGAAGAAGAAGAAGAAGAAGAAGAAGAAGAAGAGAAAAATAATAATAAGAAGAAACAGAAGAAGAAGAGAAAAATAATAAGAAGAAGAAACAGAAGAAGAAGAAGAAGAAGAAGAAGAAGAAGAAGAAGAAGAGATAAATAATAATAAGAAGAAACAGAAGAAGAAGAAGAAGAAGAAGAAAAGAAGAAGAAGAAAAGAAGAAGAAGAAGAAGAAGAGAAAAGAAGAAGAAGAAGAAGAAGAAGAAGAAGAAGAAGAAGAAGAAGAGAAAAAGAAGAAGAACAAGAAGAAAGAAAGAAAGAAAGAAAGAAAGAAAGAAAGAAAGAAAGAAAGAAAGAAAAGAAAAAGAAGAAGAAGAAGAAGAAGAAGAAGAAGAAGAAGAAGAAGAAAAGAAGAAGAAAGAAAGAAAAGAAAGAAAGAAAGAAAGAAAGAAAGAAAGAAAGAAAGAAAGAAAGAAAGAAAAGAAAAAGAAGAAGAAGAAGAAGAAAAGAAAAGAAAGAGAAAGAAAGAAAGAAAGAAAGAAAAGAAGAAGAACAAGAAGAAAAGAAAAAGAGGAAGACTTTTTTAAAAAAATGATATTGCTTTAGTTTGTTAGATGAAAGCCATGTGAACGAAAATGATTTAGTTTGATGATTGTGTGTTTATTTTGTTTTATATCATCATTTATTTACAGCTCTGCTGTTACAGACTGTAGCAGTGAGGAAAAGACATGAGGCAGAGATGGAGGTAGCAGAGATGAGGATGTTGAGGTTCTCTTTAGGAGTGACGAGGATGGACAGGATTAGGAACGAGCACATCAGAGGGACGGCTCAGGGTGACTGTTTTGGGGACAAGGACAGAGAGGATAGACTGAGATGGTTTGGACATGTACAGAGGAGGGAGATGGTTATATTGGTACAAGGATGTTTGAGATGGAGCTGCCAGGTAAGAGGTCAAGAGGAAGGACAAAGAGGAGATATATGGATGTGTTAAAAGAGGACATGATGATAACTGATGAACGATCAGTGGTGACCCCTAACGGGAAAAGTAGAAGATCTTCATATATTTAAATCAGAAAGTGGCATAATCCAACAACTGTCTCTCCATTAAAAGTGATTTCTATCCTTCACTCAGTATTTGATGATCCCTGGTATGTCATTTTAAAGTCAGTAATAATTTAAAAAAGCCGTGCTGTCTGTGGTTATCACACCTATGCTACAGATGTGGTGGATGAAGATTAAGATGAAAAACACTGCAGTGTTCCATGAAGATCAAGCGGATTAGTGTCAGAGAATTGTAGTACATCTTCTCTCAGCTGCCCCGCTGTGCAATAATCCGACTCATAACCCCTGCTAAACAGCTTTTGAGTGTGTGTGTGTGTGTGTGTGTGTGTGTGTGTGTGTGTGTGTGTAGTTGCTCACATGGCCCTGACCGCTGTGTAGACTCCAGACGTTCCAGCTGTTCTCAAGACGCTGCATCTCCTGACCAAACGCCCCACTGATCCCTTTTTTACTTTTATCCTTCTTCCAAGACAAATTGAGTGTGTTTAAGGCAATGTGTTTGTACATATATTTATGTGTATGTGTGTATTTCTGCAAGAAAGAGAGGTGGAAATCTCATAGTGTGTGGTCTTTCATCTGAGTTCTAGTTACCAGAACAAACCCTAAAGCAACCCAATGTCTCTCAGTGATTCCACACCAAGGCCTTAAATAAAACAAATGGTGTGCCGTGTGTGTGTGTGTCATGTGTGTGTGTGTGTGTCATGTGTGTGTGTGTGTTTTAGTGCAGAAGAAAAAGAAGCATGTGCACTGTTTATTATCGTTTAATATCGATTCAAATAAAGTCCCGACTTCTGTTTGTTGTTTGGAGAGACGGACTTATTTATATTCTGTGTCTGAACATCTGATTAAAATGAATCTAGTGAGGTAGTAAAAGTGTTGGCTGCACTGGCGTCCGCTTGGAAGAGACGCAATCACAGGTTGATATGAATCTGCTGAGACTTTGAGGTCTGATGATCCTCAGAAACATATTGTAAAATGCATAGAATTACTGATATGGGGAACTTTTATCAGAGGAGACAGACGAGACTTCTGGATACGGGATCTTACAGATTGAGGTTTATCAGTAACAAGTCAAACTGCATTATAAATAGAGATTATATAGAATTCAAACTCCATTTCCGTTATGTAGAACTTGTAACAACAGATATGGTCACAAAGCAGTTTACCAAAGAATAAACAATCCAGTGGTAAGAAAAAAAAACAACTCCATGAGATGCAATGAGAAAGAATGAAAGAGATTATAACTAGTGGGATTATAAATCCGTCCGGTACACAGAGGTCTGGGATGAGCAAAAGGGCAGGCTTTATAATTACAGCAGCAGCTTTTAGGTTCAAATCTACAGTATCCAGGTGAAATTATACATTGAAGCAAGAGTGAGTCTGGGGTATAAACTATTTTTGGGAAATGTGAGAGAGTGAAAGGAGCCACAGGAGTAAAAGTGTGTCAGAGCTATTAAATCAGGCAGCAGGAGTAGACGTAGAGCTCTGAACAGAAATACAATCCAGACTCATGACTCATGTAATGACCAGATGTAACAGTAATGATCACTCGACTCGCTCAACATCCTGAGCAGGTTTGGGCCTGTGACTGTATGTCTAGAGGCAGTGTGGTCAGCAAGTAATAGCTACACAGTGCAATGAGTGCACACACACACACACACACACACACACACTTTTTAAGACTAATCAGCTCCAGCCGGTGAACTCTGTCTCGTTCTCCCAAATGATAACGGCTCATCTGATTAAAATAATAGGGTTAATAGATTTTTTCAAGCTATTACAAGCCGTTAGCCGCTTATAGGATCAATATTTAAAAATCATTTACACTTCCAGGGTGACTTTTAAATTAAATGCAGCCAAGAACTCTCTTACTTTCATAGGAAACAGCTATTTGGCTGGCATTTCAACTAGATGACCGCATTTTCAACAACGTTCTGTAACCGCTTTCAGATGGGATGCTCAAAAAAGAAAAGAAAAACAATTCTCCAATCCTGTAACTATATTTAGCTCACTGTGTCACAACGTTCAATAGAAACAAGTGTGTGGATGTGGATGTACGCTCAGCCCGTCGGGTGTAAATATTTTATGTTATAATCTCACTCTCTGGTGTCACTCAGCTGAAGATGGGTGCGTTTTTGAATCTGGTTCCTCTCAAGGTTTCTCAGGGAGTTTTCCTGACCACAATCACCTCTGGCTTCCTCTTTAGGGATAAACATACGTTGAAATTTCAAACTTGATCATGTGTAATCTGAATATTTAGATTCCTTTACAGCATCTTTGTGACAATGTGCATCATTAAAAAGTGCTACACGGATAAAATTGATTTGAATTGAATTTGTATGCAAGATATCAGAAAAGCTTCTGAAGCCAAAGTGTCAAACATAAGGATTGTGCGTGTAAGACTGACATTTATGTCCAGATTAGAGCTGTAAACAGGGTATGGTGTTCTTCTTCCTTAAAAATAATCCCTCTGGAGGAGAAATCAGTGTGGACGACTGAACTAAACCATCCTTAACCCTTAAGACCTCCTACTCAACATCAACAACACCAACAACATGTTTCCCTTCTTTCAAGTAAAAAAATCTTTCAAGTAGAAAGGTAGAAGCGTTAAACTTCTAAAGAATCCTCAAGGAAGTCTTTTTTATTGCAGTCTCTCTGGGCCTCCTTTACATCTCTTGTAAATTCAAAAGATTTTAGCCTTCTCGAGGCCCCAGTCCACCTTGGGGCTTTTGCTAAGCCAATTTTTCTTGCCCCTTACTGTGATGTTCCTAATCTCAGAAGATAGACTTAAACATTGTCAAGTTTTAATGCCTGCTTTCACAGATTCACAGGCTTTTTGACTAACCTGTGGACAACCGGTTACAGTTTTCTTACTTGTGCTTCAACAAAAACATGGTTGAGAGATGTGGAAATGCTGTAACACCGAAGTAATGCAAAGATAAACATTTTAGAGGTTGGAGTCAGCTTTGTATGAGGATCATTAGAACACGGACAGATGCTCCTCTGTGTTTTCAGAGATGGCTTGAAGATAAAATTCAATTTAATGAAGCAAAGTCTCGTAAAAAGATTTCCAAAGTCTGGAATCTGGGAATTTTAAGATTATTAGGATTTTTATGTTGACCTCCGTCCTGCTCATCCTGATCTGTCTTTCTCCTTTAGACATTTACATCATTTTAGTCACGTGGTTTTTTCTGCTTTGTTTTTGTTGTTTTTTTCTTCGACGCTGTTAGAAAACCAATAAAAATATTACTGAAAAAATATTATTGACACGGACAGACTATTTGTTAGCTGTAAGTCATCAATAGAAACATTTTTTATAGATTTTTGCTATATCACATCAACCTTACCAGCATTAATATTTTAATTTCTAAGATTCTTTCAGATTCCTTCGACCCTTAAAAACTTATCCCTCTGGTTACTAGTGTACAAATGTTTAGCGAGCCAATTTAAGAATCTGAAGCTTGTGGCCAGAAAAGTGTACTCTGAGAATCAGACACCTAAAGATTACCTTAAAGGTTCTGTGTATAAAATTATAACAAAAACAAAGAGCTTTCCTTTTTGAGATACTATTTCTGAGAGCTGAGAACGGCATTTGTGAGTCAGAAAACCAGAGACAGAGACAACCTTGTAGACGTGTGTGTGTGTGTGTGTGTGTGTGTGTGTGTGTGTGTGTGTGTGTCCTACCCTGTGATCCTCCTGGTGCTCCCAGTCTGGACTGAGGTTGTGAAGTATGTGTTCACTGGAGCAGTTAGAGAACTGAAAAAGGCTGGAGAACATACGTCTGTTCTCCTGGGTGTCAGGGAAGATGGCGTCCTGGTAGTTAACACTGTGGGGAAGGAGGTTATAATTTTCATCCATCCTGTGTGTAAGAGCATAGAGAGAGAGAGAGAGAGAGAGAGAGAGAGAGAGAGAGAGAGAGAGAGAGAGAGAGAGAGAGAGAGAGAGCACATGAAAAGCTATTGTTGTGCAAAAGTTTACACACCCTAACTTTTACAAAAAAAAAGGCAATACATTTAAAGCTTGTTAGATTTCACAGCTTTATATCAGGGGTAACACTGAATATTGATTACACACAATAAACATTCAGTAAGCGATTGTTTGGGTCTGTACAAGAAAATCAGTAAAGAATGAAGTTGTTATCTGGCTTCATGATGTTTTCATCATTAATTGTCTCTCTATTTATCACATGTCCATCTTTGTGAATGATCTGTACTGTCTGTTTTATGGCTTGTGATTAGTGACTTTTCCAAGTGACTCACATCAACCTGCCTGAGAACTGTTTGAGTCCAGGGAGCAAATTTAAAGCAAAGATCCCTTACTGATGTAGAGTTAGTCAGGATCATCCGACCTCCCAAAAAAACACGTGGGTAGTAGGATCAGCTTCACTAAACTGCCCCTAGGTGTGCATGGTGTCCGGTGATAGATGGACGCTCGATGATGGCCAAAGTTCCAGAGAAAACTCTCCAAATCCTCTGTAACCCTGACCCGGATAAAGTGCTTACAAAGTGCTTATAGAGTAAGACATTTGACCCCAAGTACTTTTTCCACTCTGTTCTTTCCCTGTCTATCTTTCTTTTGGGATCTGACAGTATAGGTTATCTTTATATGACCTCTGACCCCAAATTGCTTTTGTGTTTCCAATCATGCATTACTTCCTTCCTCTCTCTCTCTCTCTCTCTCTCACACACACACACACACACACACACACACACACACACACACACCTGGACTGACCTAAGGAAGAAGATGTAGGAGTAGTTTTCCATCACCACGTGAGACTGGCAGGACAGGTATCCGAGGCCGGTGACGTTAAGGCGCGATCCCGCGGGCACCTCCAGCATGCTGCCCCACGCCTGATCACACAGCATCTCCACTTCCGCCGTGTAGAGCAGCGCCTCCCCGCTCTCCGCCCCCGCGCGCTCGTACGCGTACGGGTGACCGGCGGTGTAGCGCGCGCTCACAGGGTAGTACTGCTCCCGGTAAAGAGCGAGCACCTTGGCGTACACGATGATCTCAGCGAGCTCTGCGCGACATCCCTCACTCAGGGGTCGCCATTCAGTGGGGAGCTGGCAACCCAAACCGAGCCTGAGCAGAGTCCAGACGGTCAGGAGCGCAGGAAGGAGCATCTTCCTCTTAGTTTACTGATAACGCGGAGATGAGGAGAAGCTTTTAATCCAGTTCTGACTCCATCTAGGATTGATCAGAAAGTTCACACCGAGACAAACACCCGCAAACTCCCCACTGCGTTGTGCGCTAAAGGTGTGCTCCTCTATCCAGCTCTCCTCTGTCCCGTCTGGAAACCTTTTCTCGTCCTCTGTTGTCCATCAAACCCCCAGGAATCCACTGTGGGGCCAATCAGATGGTCCTGAAGTTTGTCCCTAGCCAATAAGAACACGACCCCTGAGGCTTTTTCCTTCTGCGCATCAGACGCTTCATTCCTGCACACACACACTCCCAGATCCACGCAGTTCTACTGCAACAGCTTGTTAAAACAATTAACTGTGAATAAGTTTCTCCCCTGAAGCTAAAATTCTTCCTTAATTCGGATTTAATTCACAAATTTCTTCTAGTTAAACACTGGAGTGCTTTGTGTTATTTACATCCTACAACTAATTTATCATTTATTTTGTGACTTTGGCAGATTCCTGCAAAAACAAAACAACAACAACAACAAAAAAAAACATAAAAATAAATGTAAAGAAGTGAAGAAATGAAATAAGTGTCTAAAGTAAGATCTTAACAGAGCTCATGTTCAGGAAATGGGCCTAAATCAGTGGGCTATGGCTTGTGAGCTACACATTAACATTTACAGGATTCGGCAGATCTCCTTTTCCAGAGCGACTTACATTATCTCTTTTTTTTTAATACAACTGAGCAATTAAAGGATTAAGGGCCTCGCTCAGGGGCCCGACAGTGGCAGCTTGGTGGACCTGGGATTGAACTCACAACCTTCTGATTGGTAGCTCAACACCTTAAATACAAGGCTACCACACACCCACTACTACACAAGGCTCTTGACAAAAATCATGTGTCTCACCAGGTGTCTCAATTTCTATTAAAAAATAAACACAACTCTGGAGATCAGTTTCCTTCACAAAGTCAATCATGATTCCTTTGTTGTACAGTAACTTAAGGCTACAGCCAATGCACGTGTACAGCGCTGAGCACAAGTGTATTTAGTTAACGATTTATGCAGAATTTTTCATACTAAGAGTCTGAATCATAAAATAACATTTGGATGCCTCATCATTTACCCAGCATGTCCTCAGATCTGGTCAAGTGTACGCCTTTCGAGTTAAATGTGAATGCACACAAGCAGCCATGAGTTACAGCTGGTTCAGTAAATTAGGCTCAGACTAGAAATGTACAGAAATATTAGGAAGGATATTTGTTCAGGATTGTTGTAAGTTCAAACTCTACAGAATAGTTTAACAGGTTTGTAAAGAGCTTCTGATTATTTCACAAAATAAAGTTATGAATATTATGCAAATTAGCAAAAGAAAAAAATACGAATAAGAGGGGGAAAAAACATCAAAGTGAAGGATTTAGATCGATATTGTGATTGTTTTAAAATTAATTTTGATTTTTCATTTTAAACAAAACTAATGTTTAATTTCTAGTGGATTTAAAAAAAAAAACCAAACAAACAAACAAATAAATAAATAAACAGCCTTGTACTGGGGTTATGTGGCTTATTTTATTCTTCCAATTGCATCTTTGTGCTTGTCTATCAGACACAAAGCTACTCGTGTATCACACACTAGCCGGTGATAAATAAAATTGCGTTCCCAGCACAGCTGATTAACATTTGGTGATGGCAACAAAACTCCATAAAATGCAAAACCCACAGAGCTGAAAACGACAAAATAATGATTAAAATCTAAGAGCAGCTCCTTAGCGCAGCCTTTGTTAAATCTTCCAGCAACGAACAGCAATGAAGCAACTGCTGCAGTACGTCGACTCCCACATACATACACTCACTGATATTATTGTCCTAATATTTTATATGCAATATAATATATGATCCTGCTCTAGCCAAATGTACATAAGCCAGACGTTTCAAATTAAAGTCCTGCCCTGACCACATCAGCACTTTTTGTAAGAACCCAATGGGCAATTATATAAAACTATTAACTTTTTAACATGTTCTATCGATGAGCCTCAGTATCTGTTTCAATAAAAAGGAAAAGTTAATATATTTGTTCTATTTAGTTTTATTAAAAATATGTACTCTTAGGGGGGGCACGGTGGCTTAGTGGTTAGCACGGGGGGGGCACGGTGGCTTAGTGGTTAGCACGGGGGGAGGCATGGTGGCTTAGTGGTTAGCAGGGGGGGGCACGGTGGCTTAGTGGTTAGCACGGGGGGAGGCATGGTGGCTTAGTGGTTAGCAGGGGGGGGCACGGTGGCTTAGTGGTTAGCACGGGGGGGGCACGCTCGCCTCACACCTCCAGGGTCGGGGTTCGATTCCCGCCTCCACCTTGTTGAGTTTGCATGTTCTCCCGTACCTCGGGGGTCTCCTCCGGGTACTCCGGTTTCCTCCCCCGGTCCAAAGATATGCATGGTAGGTTTATTGTCTGGAATATTTAAACTGGAATATTGTCCCTAGTGTGTGATTGCGTGAGTGAATGAGTGTGTGTGCCCTGCAATGGGTTGGCACTCCGTCCAGGGTGTATCCTGCCTTGATGCCCGATGACGCCTGAGATAGGCACAGGCTCCCCGTGACCTGAGGTAGTTCGGATAAGCGGTAGAAGATGAATGAATGTACTCTTAGATAAGAATAATTTTTATTCTGATTATATCATTTTAGTGTCGAACTTTAAAATAAAAATCTGTCCGTTCTTAAAAAAAAAAAACTGATCCAATGACAGGTAAGACTCCCAGACTCCCAAGGCCAAAATGGGGAACCTAACACAGGACAACATTGTTACTGGAATAGTACCAGTGTGTGATGAGGTGATGAGGCCCTTTTTAATAGACATTAAATACATTTTTGTACAAGATTGGAGTTCTTGTTTGTCTTTCATATTGCACATCACATCACACCTCAACTACATACAAAGAATGCATCAGATGACAGCTTCTGCCATGTACTATGGATTGAGTCCGAAGGAGGTGGGTAATACAGTGAAATGATCGTGTCTACCTAAACTAATTCCACTTCTCTTCTTACCTGGTAAATAATGAAAAATCATGTTTTCTTCATAAAACAAAATCACATAAATAAATATGTAATATAATGTAAAAGAAGAAAGATGCTTTGAACCCTAAGTACTTTCCCACAAATCAGATAAAGCACAAAGTGAAAGGTTGTACCCCGCTTTCCCCTACCTGGGGTATTAATGAAGAATAACCAGGGAATTTTACCATCTGTGCCTCAAACTGTCCTTGTATGTGATTTCAATTCAATTCAATTCAATTCAAGTTTATTTGTATAGCGCTTTTTACAAAGCAGCTTTACAGAACATAAACATAGAACAGAAGGTAAATATAAAGAATAATAAAGATTAATATTATACAAAATTCAAGATTAATATTAGATAGATTTAGTTCACAATGTGTATGTATTTATCCCCAATGAGCAAGTCTGAGGTGACTCAGGCAGCAGTGGCAAGGAAAAACTCCATTAAATTGGTAAAGGAAGAAACCTTGAGAGGAACCAGACTCAAAGGGGAACCTCATCCTCATATGGGTGACACTGAAGGGTGTGATTATAAAAATACAGTCAAACAAATGTTGTATAGATGCAAAAGATCCACTGAGATGCCTGAAAAGATGCCAATTCCTCTGAAGGAAAAAGTCAACAGTGGTTGGGTCACCAGATGTCAGAGTCAATTACAATTCCTTTGTTGTACAGACTAGGCATTTATGATTTTCAGGATGGGGGCACGGTGGCTTAGTGGTTAGCACGTTCGCCTCACACCTCCAGGGTTGGGGGTTCAATTCCCACCTCTGCCTTGTGTGTGTGGAGTTTACATGTTCTCCCCGTGCCTCGGGGGTTTCCTCCGGATACTCCGGTTTCCTCCCCCGGTCCAAAGACATGCATGGTAGGTTGATTGGCATCTCTGGAAAATTGTCCCTAGTGTGTGATTGCGTGAGTGAATGAGTGTGTGTGTGTGCCCTGTGATGGGTTGGCACTCCATCTAGGGTGTATCCTGCCTTGATGCCCAATGACGCCTGAGATAGGCACAGGCTCCCCGTGACCCGAGGTAGTTCGGATAAGCGGTAGAAGATGAATGAATGAATGTTGTACAGACTACCAAAGTTGAAGTTAAAGAAAAGTCAAATTATGTTAATATACTTCAAGGAAAACCGTTTACGTGTACTGTCCTATACTTCTCACACTCGGATTAAAGCGGCTAGCTAGCTAGTTTGTGGAGGTGGAGAAATGAAAGATGTCAGGGAGCATTGAAAATGTCAGTGGTACTGGACTGAATTGTTTTGCACATAACGTTTAAGAAAATCAAATATTAAGAGACATTTTGAAGACTTTATCATCAAAGTAGCCATTGAGGGAAAGCCGAGGGTAGCCGAGTGCATTGGACTGAAGCCTGAATACTGACATCACTGAATACTCTCAATGTTGATTGTGAAAGAAGAAAAAGCTTTTAATGATGGAGGATATGTAAAATTATGCATGTTGAGCATGGTAACTGTACTGAAAATCATTCAGACTTAATTCAGACAGAATTAAAGACATGTCCTGGTTGCCCTGAACAGTGCATGAGTGTGCTGTCATGAACCAGACCACAAAGCTAATTGTGAATGTATCTAATATAGAGAAGTGCAGTTTTTTATGGAGGTCTGATGTAAATCTATGAGTGGTTTATAAGCAATAGAAACCTGTTTCTTTCTCTCTCTCTCTCTCTCTCTCTCTCTCTCTCTCTCTCTCACACACACACACACACACACACACACACACACACACACACACACACACATACATACAACCTGACCTCAAAGTAAAAGCCCTGTTAGTTGCATATTTGTATGAATTGGAGTTAATTGTATATAATAGTAAAATATAAGTTTTTGGCTGTTTCTAAAGAATTGTAGAAAAAAAAGAAAATTCCAGACCCCCTAGATCATCACATGACAAACGTGTGTGTGTGTGTGTTTTTTTTACACATATCTTATACATAACACATGTAGTTTTTCCACTTGACTCATTTATTTCCATATGTTAATTGTGTTTTAATGTTTAACTAATTATACTAGATTAAGTGATTATATGTAAAAATATATATATTTTTTTTTGTTCGACGAGTCGACTCTGTATCGGGAATCGGTGTCGACTCCAATAATCCTGCAACCGAATACACTTATTCATAAAAAATGCGTTACAAACCACCGCATTGTTAAAACAGCACGTTTATTTCTTTGTTTGTTTGTTTGTTTGTTTGTATATTTATTCATTTTTAAAGAAGGGAGGCGAGGTGCGGAATCGACTCTCGGAATCAGAGTCGACTCTAATGTTCCTGGAGCAAAACAGCCACTGAATCGTGTTTACTCCTTATACAGTATAAGTGTTATATATTTATATGTTTTATAGCGTGTTTACTATATGGATTTAAATGCTGACATTAACAGCACCGTTTCAATTAAGGGTTATCAAGTGTGTCAGTGCCATCTAGTGTACAAAGGTATTAGTGCTTTAAACTCGAGCTGATCTTATGAGAGGGGTTTTTTTTAGTCATCATTCTTATTCAAGTGATGTCGGGAAAGTGCTAAAACTAAACCGAAACTTGAGTCATGTTGCTCGTGACTTCAGACACCAACGCCCCCCCCCCCCCCACCCCCCCACACACGTGTGCTTTTATGCATACATGCTTTTTGTAAAATTCCCAGTCTGACTGTTCCATTGCCTACTTGTTAGTTGTATAATATATAAAAATAGCCCATGTCCCAAACCTCATACAGGGTTGCATGATGTTCAGGAGATATTATCCTGTCCCCTGCACGCGCAAAGAAAGGAAAGCGCAAGGTCACGCGCGCAGAGGGAATTCCCACTGGATGGATAGGCGGTGACGTCACTCTCAGCTGATTCGGTTCGTGCGTCTGCGCAGACGCTTCGCAGATTTGTACTACGTGCGGCTCGGGCGTTGTTCCTGTTCTCGCTGTGTAATGGCTTGTAGATCTGCAGCTTTGCGCAAAGCATGAAACGCAGAACCAGTCGAAGAAACGCCAACACCAGGAAACGCAGTGAGAAGTGAGAAGTGAGAGAATCCGCAGTAAACAGAAGTGAATCTTGGTGAGTATCTCACACCGGCTGTGGTTAAAGACTGAAGCACTTGGGTTTGTTTGGTCTACAACGCGTTGTAGAGATTTAATATAAAACAATATTAAAACTGTTGGACATTGGAGAGATCTGGACGTTACATAGACGGGGTGTTTAACTTAGAACTGTGTGTGTGTGTGTGTGTGTGTGTGTGTGTGTGTGTGTGTGTGTGTGTGTGTGTGGAGTTATTGTTCAGTCAATAAGCAGTAAATGATCTCATGTCTCAGTCGGGTAATGTTTCTCAGTAAACCGAAAGTAAAAGTTGAAGGTTGTAGAATAACCTATGCAATAGGCCACAGGTTTCCCAGCCCTGGTCCTGGAGAACTTCCTGGTCCCGAAGAACTTCCTGGTCCCGAAGAACTTCCTGGTCCCGAAGAACTTCCCGGTCCCGAAGAACTTCCCGGTCCCGGAGAACTCCTTGGTCCTGGAGAACTCCTTGGTCCTGGAGAACTCCTTGGTCCTGGAGAACTCATTGGTCCAGGAGAACTCCTTGGTCCTGGAGAACCTCCTGGTCCCGGAGAACTCCTTGGTTCTGGAGAACTCCCTGGTCCCAGAGAACTCCTTGGTCCCGGAGAACTCTCTGGTCCTGCACATTTCTGCCCTTTCCTTGATCTAACACACCCACAGAATGTGGGCTGTAAAAGTTTCTTGAAATGTCACCACTGATTAGTTATTCTATCAAGCCTAGATTATCAATATCAACATCACATGACAAGCTCAGTTTCTCTTTAAGTGGCAGCTACATGCGGTTCTTCTGAGTGACTTTGCAGTGTTTTTTGTATTATTTTAAATAGTTTACATGTTTAAACCCATGTTTTAGTCAGCGGGTGCGATAAGATGGCCTCAGGTTCCCCTCTTGTGAACGGCGATCTGTCCCACCCTGCTCAGTCTGAGAGCGCTGGAGCACCACATGTAGAAGAGACGCTCCAGCAGATGAACATCCTCATCAAAGAGAACCGGGAGCTCAAAGGTGGGTGTGATTACTACAAACTGAGAGACCATTCCAGACAGAAAAATCACCACAAATAGAGAGAGATCATCAAAGACAACAAGACCATAACAGACACCACAGGTCACTATAAACACACACAGACCACTGCAGGGAGAGAGATCACCACAGACAGACAGAGAGAAACAAACAGAGAAACCACAAACAAAGAGCGTGATCACCACAGACATTGAGAGAGATCACCACAGACATTGAGAGAGATCACCACAGACATTGAGAGAGATCACCACAGACATTGAGAGAGATCACCACAGACATTGAGAGAGATCACCACAGACATTGAGAGAGATCACCACAGACATTGAGAGAGATCACCACAGACATTGAGAGAGATCACCACAGACATTGAGAGAGATCACCACAGACATTGAGAGAGATCACCACAGACATTGAGAGAGATCACCACAGACATTGAGAGAGATCACCACAGACATTGAGAGAGATCACCACAGACATTGAGAGAGATCACCACAGACATTGAGAGAGATCACCACAGACATTGAGAGAGATCACCACAGACATTGAGAGAGATCACCACAGACATTAAGATAGATCACCACAGGCAGGCAGGCAGACAGAGAGAAACAAACAGAGAGACCACCAACAAACAGACAGACCACCACAGAGAGAGACCACCACAGACAAACTCTGTTATTGTTTTTAGATGTTTAGAAGCAACACTGATATGATATCTCCAACATGCTCAGGATGCTATAAGATACATACACGCTCTGTAACTCATTGACTCGATGTCGGTCTCTCGTGCACAGAAGCTCTGAAACAGACTAACTTGTCGATGAAGGAGAGATTCGAGGGTCTATCTGCCTGGAAGGAAAAACAGAAGGAGGAGAGAGTGTTCCTGGAGAAGCGACTCGAGGAGGCCAAGGAAAGAGTTCAAACTCTGGACAGCGAGAACGAGCTGCTAAAGAAACGTGTGCAGGAGAAGGAGAAACAGCATGTGGGAGCAGAGGAGGTGAGATCGTTGCTTCGTGTTTTTTTTTATAACGTGGAGCTACATAAGTTCATGCAGTTTAAACATCATCAGTTTTCTCATGAAACTGAAGGTTTTTATGAGCTGCTGGTAAAATACCTGAATATTTTTGTGGAATCAAAATTTTTTTACAAATAACATCCACAAATGCAGGCACATTATACACAATATCAGTATCAGACCGCTAGCTAACTGCTAGCTAACTAGCTTACATTTCTCACAGGCGAAGGAGGCTTGTATTGCTTTTTTTTTTTCCTCCTTTTTATTTTTCCATCCAAACCTGAAAACCATCAGAAAACATTTTGTTCATTCTAACAGTAGCTAGCTAGATTAGCAGAGAGCAAATATGGCTAACAGTCTCTACGTCACTTAAACGGATAACCCTTAAATAGACGATTCCCTGATTAGGAGTTCTTTTTCTAACTTCGCTCGGTGTTTCACTATGGGAATCGCTTTGGGCGTGACCAACTACGGAAGCTCTTATGACACCACGTCTGTCTTTGACAGACAGGTCGACCTGCGATTCGCGCTTTCTTCCCGTGGGAGACTGCAGCAAGCTCTCTCAGCGCATCCCGACCTGCTGATCTTGCTTAACTGTTCAATAGACGGACCGTTATTGGACTCCGTCGCCGAACGCGACATCAGTAGAGGGATTGTGGTGAGTGACAACCCTACACTTGGAGTAGCGTCCGCGTCGTGGCGAGCTATTCTTACCTCCTGCTGCGTGTTTAGTTACAGCGGTAGATAGCATCTAATTTGCTTCGGTCTACGCGTCAAGGCGGACCTACCGGAGGTTTAATCCACAGTCTAACAGGCTAACGTGTTGTGACGAGTCTTTAGACTACGCTATGTCGACGGCAATTACCCCCGCCAAAGGGCATGAGTCGAAGACTAAGGAGGCTGTATCCCGCCCTTGTCCATCATCATGTGGAGCTACCATCTCGGGCAGGGACCCTCATCCTATGTGCATAGTGTGTATGGGCCCGAAGCACGCTCAGACGTCGCTAGCGGACCCGCAGACATGCGCTCACTGTGCGTCATTGCCGGTGAAAATCTTGGAAAGGAGGCTGAAAGTGTCGGTGGCTAACCAGCAGGACCCTTGCCTGTCTGAAGCTGCCTCGACCGATATGGCCCATCTGCCGCGAGCTAGCAAGAGCTGGGCGGACATGATGGAAGCCGAGTCCCCGGACATGCCTCCGCGGTTCGATGGCCTGCTCATGCAGGTGGATGATGAACTGGGGGACGAGGACGCAGATGGCGATGCTAACTCTGACCTCCTCGATCTGGGTATGGACGACGAAGAGGAGGAGGACAATTCCCCCTTCCCAGTCCAACAGTCTAGACCACCTAGCACGACCGATTCGGCTCCCCCGGCTGACAGCAGCCTGCACGAAGTGTGCAAACGAGCCGCGGCAAAGTTGGGCCTAGCCTGGCCAGCCGCCAAAGCTGCCGAAGGTGCCGTGAGAGACCTTTACGATGGGAAAAGGCTGCCGCCGACCCACTCGGCAGCGAGACAGCTCTTGCCTGCCGTGCCTGCGTGCATGACGGTGATGTCTCGGTATTGGTCTAGCCCCTTTAAGAGTAAGCTCCCCACCAAGGGACACTCGATGTTGGAGATTCAGGGGATGGAGGAGCTGGGGTTGGCCGGACCCCCAGCGGTGGAGCCTTCGGTGGCGTTCCACCTCCATCCGAATCGGCAATCTGTTTCCTCCTCATCGCAGTTTTCACTGCCAAGTAAGACGGACCGCTTGACCGCCGCGACCTTTCAGAGGATGTACAAATACGCGGGGCAGTCCGTATGTTCGCTGAATGCTGTGACTTTGCTGTCAGCATATCAAGCGGAGATTTTGGAGGAGATGGGGCGCCAGTTGGACTCGGGTGTACCGAACCCGGCGCTCTGGGACGAGATCTGTGTGGTGAACGACCTGATTTTGCGCTCCTCACGCGGCGCGGTTCAGGGCTGTGGCCACGTAATGGGCCTGGCCGTGTCAGGTGAGAGAGCGCTGTGGTTAAACCTGTCAGGCCTGGGCGACGCTCAGAAAGCGGAGGTGATGGATGCCCCTTACGACCCGACTAAGGGCTTATTCGGGCCCGCTCTCGAGAAAATGAGAGAAACCAGCACCCTCAGAAAACAGGAGGATGAGGCTTTTCACCTCTGTTTGCCGCGCAAGCAGGCGGCGCGACCACCCCCTCAGCCGACGCGGCAGGGCTTCGCAGCAGCCGCAGCATCGAGGGGGAGGCCGATGGCCGCGAGAGCTGTGAGACCAGCTCACAGCGGACAGGTCGGTCAGCGACCGCGTCCAGATGGCTCCGGACCTTGGGGTAAGCATTCTTTTGCGGCCGCGGCGGCTAGGAACCGTCCGCCCCACCCCGAGGAACGGAAGAAAAAGCGTGCGACCTGACGCACAGGTTTTCCCCGGTCCTTCTCTCTCCGCCGGCGAAGAGAAGAAGGCGGGAGTTCAGCCCTTCTGTTCTGAGTTTGTTAGGGGCTCATTATGTTCGCTCTCCTCCAGTTCAACGAAGAGAGGGAGGTCAGAGCCATGTGCGGTGTCACCAAGCACTCACACACACAGGGGAATTCATAATGAAGCATGCATTATCGCAGCCAAGCCACGGGCTGAGGGCGATATGCTCCCCGGGTTCGAGACACATGGAAATAAATGTTGCACTATCGCAGCCAGGCAAACAGCCGAGGGCGATATGTCTAAAAAATCCTGAAAAATGCAAAGGCATGGAATGCGCTCCCCCAGTCCCTCCGCTGGGGGCAGTGCTCGCTTCCCCGTCAGCGGGGGCCCGCACGGCGCGTGTGATGACGTCATCACTGCGCGACGATGGCGGGGCGGAAGTGTACGGGGGCCTTCTCTCGACCCGCATAGCCAGCTGGCGCGCATGCGTGGCTCATCCGTGGGTTTTAGCAACAGTGTCACGGGGATACAGGCTCCAATTTGCCATGAAACCGCCTCGATTCAACGGGCTGATCATGTCAGTGGCCGAGGGAGAATCGGCTCGTGTGTTGACGGCCGAAATCGAAACCCTCCTGCACAAGCAGGCAATCAGAGTGGTACACGGGGAGGAAAGCTGTCAGGGCTTCTATTCCCGTTATTTCGTAGTTCCAAAGAAAGGCGGTTCAGCCCTCCGTCCCATTTTGGATCTACGTGTATTGAACAAGCACCTCAGAAAGTATTCATTCAAAATGCTGACACACAAGGTGCTGTGTCGATCGATTCGTCCAGGCGATTGGTTTGTTACGATAGATCTGGCGGACGCGTACTTCCACATAGATATTTATCCCTCTCACAGGAAATTCCTCAGGTTTGCATACCGGGGCACAGCATACGAATTTCAAACTATACCGTTCGGGCTATCATTAGCTCCGAGGGTTTTTACCAAGTGTGTGGAGGCAGCCCTGTTCCCGTTGAGGGACAAGGGCATAAGGATATTGTCTTACATAGACGATTATCTGATATGCTCGTCGTCAAGGGAGCGAGCCATAAGAGATGCAGAGATTGTCCTGTATCACCTCAGAGACCTGGGTTTCAGGATAAACATGATGAAGAGCCGGCTGGTGCCCTCTCAACATACGGAGTATTTAGGGCTCGGCTTGGACTCCCTTTCGTATCGAGTCACGTTGACGGAAGAGAGAATAGCGTCTTTCACACAATGTCTCGCTCGTTTTCAGAGGGGACGAGTAGTCCCGTACAGGCTGTGCTTGCGAATGCTGGGGCTGATGGCTTCGGTGATCGCGGTAGTGCGTTTGGGGCTACTCAAAATGAGGGATTTTCAGCGCTGGATCGCGCGCTTGCGTCTGTGCTCTCGCCGGCATCTCAGCCGACCGGTGAGAGTCACTCATGCGTGCGTCGAAGCGCTCAGACACTGGAAAGGCCCTGTGACGTTCAGATCGGGGATTCCCTTAGGGGCGGTGTCATCGAGAATAACTTTGACAACGGACGCGTCATTGAAGGGTTGGGGTGCAACCCTAATGGGCAGGACTGTGAACGGCGCGTGGCCACCACAGTTGGTGCATGAACATATAAACTATTTGGAGCTGTTGGCGGTGTGGCTGGCACTGAAACATTTTCTGAGTTTCCTCAGAGGTCGGCATGTTTTAGTGAAAACGGACAACACCACGGTGGTTGCTTACATCAACCGTCAGGGGGGCACACGCTCCCTTCAGTTGCATCGGTTGGCGACGAAGCTGATCGTGTGGTGCGACACACGGCTTCTGTCCCTCCGGGCGACTCACGTTCCGGGGATCTTGAACAGAGGGGCGGATTTACTGTCCAGGGGAAATCCCCTGTACGGAGAGTGGAAACTCCATCCTCAGGTGGTCAGCCAGATATGGCAGAGGTACGGTCAGGCTGCCGTCGATCTCTTCGCCTCGCGAGAAAACGCTCATTGCCCTCTGTATTTCTCCCTGGTGGACGCAAATGCACCGTTGGGTGTGGATGCTTTGGCCCATCGATGGCCGGACGTGCTTCTGTATGCGTTTCCCCCTCTGAGCTTAATCTCCCCCACTTTAGCCAGAGTGAGGGAGCGGTGTCTGTCATTGATTCTGGTAGCCCCGCGCTGGCCATCCCGACATTGGGTGGCGGAGATTGTCCAGCTATTGTCGGGGCAGCCGTGGCCCCTCCCCCCACGGAGAGACCTCCTGTCTCAGGCGGGGGGGGAGATTTACCATCCTCATCCGGACATGTTAGCCCTCTGGGCCTGGCCCGTGAGAGGTGGAATCTGAATGCGGCTGGCTTGCCCTCGTCAGTTATACAGACTATTCAGAGTGCGAGGGCCTCTTCTACCCGCGCTCTTTATAGCAATAAATGGCGTGTTTTTGAGGAATGGTGTGGGCGGAGAGTGATTATCCCTTTTCAGTGCTCTGTTAGGGATATATTATGCTTCCTCCAGGATCTGCTTGATAAAAGGAAGGCTTTCTCCACCATTAAGGTGTACCTGGCGGCTATTTCAGCCTGCCATGTAGGTTTTGGTGACAGGTCGGCAGGCCAGCACCCTTTAATAAGTCGTTTTATGAAGGGGGCGCGCCGCATACGGCCGGTGTCTAGGCAGATGGTTCCTTTATGGGATCTGCCCATCGTCTTAGAAGCCCTGTCCCAACATCCTTTTGAGCCGATAGAGGCGGTGAGTCTTAAGTATCTCTCTCTTAAGACGGCACTGCTCCTGGCTTTGGTGACAGCCAAGCGTGTGAGTGATTTACATGCTTTGTCGGTTAGCCCGTCTTGCTTACAGTTCGCTCCGGGGCTCACTAAAGTTTCTTTCCGTCCTAACCCTGCGTTTGTGCCCAAGGTTTTGGAGTCGACATATAGGTGCCCGTCTACTGAACTGGCGGCTTTTCATCCTCCACCGTTTTCTTCTCCGGAGGAGCGGAAACTCAATGCATTATGCCCGGTGCGGGCTCTTCGGGCGTATGTGGGCAGGACAGCTGGTTTCAGAACTTGTGACCAGCTGTTTGTGTCTTGGGCTACTCCCCACACAGGGAAGCCGTTATCTCGGCAGCGGCTGTCCCACTGGATTGTGGAGGCGATATCTGTGGCGTATGGTTGCAGAGGTCTTCAGCCCCCTGCGGGCTTGAGAGCCCACTCCACTAGGGGTATGGCCACGTCGTGGGCTTTACTCAGGGGAGTTTCCGTTCTGGACATTTGCTCGGCGGCGAGTTGGGCAACGCCGCATACGTTTGTACGATTCTATAGGCTGGACGTTTCGGGACCGTCCTTAGCACACGCGGTGCTGGGGGCCGGTACTGCTGTACCCGTTTGGAAACAGTAATATGGGTGCAATCCGGGAGCTGTCTATATCTCCCATAGTGAAACACCGAGCGAAGTTAGAAAAAGAACGTTGGGTTACTTAACGTAATCCCCGGTTCTTTGATAACAGAGTGAGGTGTTTCACCAGCACTTCCCTCCTTGCACTTGGACGGGAAGAAATCTCGTTAATGACGAAGACAGGGGTCGACCTGGCTGATATAGGCAAGGCGGAGTCTGGTCGCAGGTCGACCTGTCTGTCAAAGACAGACGTGGTGTCATAAGAGCTTCCGTAGTTGGTCACGCCCAAAGCGATTCCCATAGTGAAACACCTCACTCTGTTATCAAAGAACCGGGGATTACGTTAAGTAACCCAACGTTATTTATCTCTAAGTTCTAAAAAATTAAAAGTCAATAACAGGCTGCTTTTTTTTAAGCATAGAATGAGCAAATGCACAAAATGATGCTAGCTAGCATCCAGGCTAATAGGCTAAAGACCTATGGACAATTTGAACATTTATTCAAAAGGAATTTTCAAGACAAACAATTGACTTTTTATTAATAATTTGGATTACAGGGTTGTAGATTTAAAGCGATCTGTCCAGATAATATCAAACTGTCATTAAAATAAGGAAATGTAGCAGAGCGTTTTTATCGTTTAACATGCACTTCATGTTGAACTTTTGGAATATGCCTTAATGTGTGACTCCTGTAAAATCACTCTCACTCACTCACTCATATTCTACCGCTTATCCGAACTACCTCGGGTCACGGGGAGCCTGTGCCTATCTCAGGCGTCATTGGGCATCAAGGCAGGATACACCCTGGATGGAGTGCCAACCCATCACAGGGCACACACACACACACACACACACTCTCATTCACTCACACAATCACACACTACAGACAATTTTCCAGAGATGCCAATCAACCTACCATGCATGTCTTTGGACCGGGGGAGGAAACCGGAGTACCCAGAGGAAACCCCCGAGGCACGGGGAGAACATGCAAACTCCACACACACAAGGTGGAGGCGGGAATCGAACCCCCAACCCTGGAGGTGTGAGGCGAACGTGCTAACCACTAAGCCACCGTGCCCCCCTCCTGTAAAATCATAAATGCCTAAATAAGATTTTTAAACATTTTAAGGATTATATTTATAAGTAAAGTGTAATGATAATGCTTTAAAGGTGCACTAGAGATTTTATTAGCGTTTCTATGTTATTTATCCAAAATATTCCATACGTTTTTTTTTTTGTTTTTTTTTGAAGGAGACTTGTCCTGTATTCAGAATTTTTTTTTTAGCACAGAACCCAAGATTTTGAGTTGATTAGTGCGTTAAAGGATCATTGTGCATGCTGAGGTGAGTGTAATGTCCTGTAGGGTGAAGGTGGAGGGCTGCAGGCCAA
Source organism: Tachysurus vachellii (assembly GCF_030014155.1). Taxonomy (NCBI): domain Eukaryota; kingdom Metazoa; phylum Chordata; class Actinopteri; order Siluriformes; family Bagridae; genus Tachysurus; species Tachysurus vachellii. The sequence goes on from NC_083475.1 coordinate 18,427,820, forward strand.
GCTGGAAGCGTTAACGGTTCAGATCGCCCGCCTCCAGGCTGAGAAGAACGACCTGGTAGCCTTAAACTCTGAACTTCAGCTGAAGATGAGCCAGGCGTCTCCGGAAGATTCCTTCATCGAGATCCGCATTGCGGTGAGGACACGTGTATAAAATGTCTTTCGTCTGGATTATTTCCCTTACTTACTGTAGATTTGTGTATACAGACACATCTAATCAGTGTATGTTTTGTAGAAGGGTGAGATGGACGTGACCAGAGATTTACCTTCTCAGCAAGACCTTTCTGCATCATTCACGTACGTCGATCTCTCTCGAGGCTAATTTAACTCTTTAATATCTAGCATATTAACATAATATACTGGAAC
>NC_083475.1:18433182-18440682 GCF_030014155.1 Tachysurus vachellii
ATCAGTATTATTTCCATTCTGTTGTGTTAAATTTAGTTTCAGAAATCACGTGTATTAAGGGCTGGCACTGTATATGTCATTAGTATAGAATAAAAAGTTAAATATAACAATTTTGTGTGTGTGATGTTCAGGGAAGCATATTGCCGGAGGAGCACGGTGAGCTTCAGACCAGAATGGCTGCAGCGGAAAAAGCTTTAGCGGACAAGCAGCAACAGATCGACGTAATGAAGCAAGAGCTGTTTGAGAAGGACAAAGAACTGGAGACCATCTCTGTGTTTAAGGCTCAGGTGATGTGCTCTTTTATATGTTTATCCATTCAGCCGATCATGTGGCAGCAGCTCAGTGCATAATCTCATACAAGACAAAAACCTCAGAATGAGGACAAGTGTGATGTCAGCGAACTTAATCGAGGTATGGTCGTTGATGACAGATGGGCTGATGAGTATTTAATTTGTAGTTTCACACACTGCTGTGAAAATCCTAATACGATTGTTTTGGAAAAGAACAACATGGCTGTGTATTTATTATTGCTCTATTCTGCACCCTAGTGGCTGAATAGAGACTATCTTAAAAAAATAAATAAATAAATTCAGGTACATGATGATTTTTAGATAGTAGATTATGAATATATTTGTTGTTCTGTAAATTTCACTCTCTAGGTGAAGTGAGCTGATGGACTACATTTTGTGTGTGTGCTCACAGGCAGAGGTGTATTCCTCAGACTTCTACGCCGAGCGAGCTGCGAGGGAGAAGATTCACGAGGAGAAAGAACGCCTGGCTGCTCAGCTGGAGTTTATCAAAAAGCAGAACATCCAGCTACAGGATGAGGTGGAGTCAATGGGCAGGTACAATTTGTCTGTCTTTAACCGTGTCTGTATTTTAGCTGTGAATCTCTGCGTCTCTGACTTCTCCGTATTAAGCAGAACCGGTGTGTTTTTTCGGCACAGGCAGTCCATGACTGAGATGCAGAGGAGACACGTGCCTCGTGGTACGAACCCTGCCGATTCTTCACCACACCACCACCTGCAGGCAGGCAGAGGTAAGAGGCTGCAGCACGATCATTAATCATTTCTTCCTAACGAGGCGCTACCGGTGCTATCGAGATCCCAGCCTTTATTATTCAGCAGTTCGTTTGTTATGTAGTCTAGGTCTTTCTTACACCGTTAGAAATGTTGTAAGAAGAATAAACAAACTCGGTGTGTTCTGTTATAGGAAAATATTCAACAACTATGTGAAGATATTTTTTTTTACAATAAACATGTGTACAAATGTTTTATTCCTTCATTTCCTACCTGCCAGTGGTTATTAAAAATATATAAACAATGAAGCTAATTTGAGTGAGTGAGTGACGTGACATACAGCTAAGTACGGTGACCCATACTCAGAATTCGTTTTCTGCATTTAACCCATCCAAAGTGCACACACAGCAGTGAACACCCACACACACACACACACACACACACACAGCAGTGAACACACACACACACACACACACACACACAGCAGTGAACACACACCCGGAGCAGTGGGCAGCCATTTATGCTGCGGCGCCCGGGAAGCAGTTCGGTGCCTTGCTCAGGGGCACCTCAGTCGTGGTATTTGCGGCCCGAGACTCAAACCCACAACCTTAGGGTTAGGAGTCAAACTCTCTAACCATTAGGCCACGACTCCCCCCCACGACTTCCCCCATTTATCCATTTATAGTTACAGTTAATGTTGTAGAACCTTCTTGAAAAACAATGACTCCTCTTTTTTTTCCTCTTTCTCTGGAGGTTAATAAGGCAAATATCATAAGAAGACTTTCTTACACTGAAAATGACCTCATTTGACTTTTTCCTTTCTCAAAGCAATTAAAGGAACTTTTATTTTGTCACAAGAGGCTCCTTCCAAAAAAAAAAAAAAACTCTCTAAACATCTCCCAAAATTAGAGATAACCGTTTATATGAAATATCTGCCGTACAAATCCACGTGAATTCAGAACTGCTGGAGGATAAAACAAATAAAACGGCATCTCTCGTCTCTTTGTTTCTCTCTCAGTCGACTGGCAGCAGCAGGGGAATATTCCCGAGCACGCCTGTCCTAAATGTGGGGAAGTCCTTCCTGATCTGGACTCTCTGCAAATCCACATCATGGACTGCATCATCTGAGATTAAGATCCTGTCAGGAGCCGTAGAAGTCTATAGCCGAGTGACACGACATAACAGGACAGCAGGATCGGAGAACACGTTCACTATACAAACCCCTGCACTCATATTTAACACGATCTTCATACAGAATATCATTCTGTTTATTCTCTAAATGCTCTGCAGATCTAAGTACTTACTGTTCTTCATCATGTAACTGAAAGGACAGAGGACGCGGAAATTCTAATATATATATATATATAAAATATAATATATAAAGAGAAGATATTTTGATCATGTTCATGTTTTGATCGAGTGAAATGAAGGTGGGCGGTTGAATAAGGATTAGAAACTATATTTTGTTTATTTAATAATATATAATGTATAGAGAGAGAAAAATGAAGGAGTATTAACTTTAGCTTTGATTTATATTGGAGAAGATGCTTTATGTTGAAATATATTTGTTTATCAGAAGGGGAAGTGTATGTAGTAAGCGATATCAGGTTGGACAGGTAAGTCGAGGTGAACACAGGTAGCGGGAATAGCGGATAAAGCTTTAAAAAAATGCTCTAATTCTTTATCATGTATGCAGGGTCTTGTGTCGTCTTTGCTAACAAGGGTAAAGCTGAGTGAGTTATGGTGCTGATGCAGTTATATCAGCTATGCATCCACATTTAGCCTGTAATACGAAAAAAACCTCCAAATAAAGTACTATATTATCAGAATCTCTGTGTCTCGGTCACCCTTCGTGTTATGTCGCATTGTAGAAGCCAACATTCTGTTTTCCGATTTAAGCTTAGACAAATATTTATCAAGAGTAACTCCTCCTAGGGCTTTCGAGCCACATGCACACAAATTCAGATATGTTGTAGACGCTGGTCTGAAGTTTGTTGTTTTACTTTTCTAAGTGATCCGAGTACCAGTACTTCCGGTACCGGGTCTCAAAGTGGCCTTTTTTCCCATAGACTCCCATTATAAACTTTGGAGGTTTATAACTCTGCAAGCTTTTGAACGATCTACACCAAACTCCTTTAGGGTGATACTCTGAACAAACTTTTACATTGGTGTACCGACTGGCCTTTCGGTTGTGCCGCAGCCCCGCCCCCAATATATGCAAAATCAAAAAACTTTTTACAACATGGACATGTGACATATCAAAACACTCACAACAATGATGGGAACTTCCTCGTGTATTCTGATGACGTCACGTGACGTCACGTGTAAATAAAAAATGTGCACAACATGGACATGTGACATATCAAAACACTCAGAACAATGAAAGGAACTTCCTCACGGGTATTCTGATGATGTCACATGCTCCACTTCCCTCCAAATGTTTTGGGACCCTAGCTTTCTGTAAAAGCACCAGCCTTTGCGAATACTTGCATCGTCAAAGCCAACATCAAAGTTTGTTGTGACGATCTTTACAAATCTAGTTTATAAATTACCTTTTAATTCAATGTTTTTATGTTGGCTCCAAAAGTACTGGCACCTTACTTTACCCCTTATTTGTTCAAGTCATATATGGAGCTTCTTCCAGAATCCTGGTGCACTGCTGCAACTGATCCTGGAGTATCTTATAATGACTCGGGGTTCCTGCTCTTCTTAGGAAAAAAAAAAAAAAATAGGAGCAATTTTAAAATCTGGTCTATTATAAACCTTTACTTTGACTCTATGTTAGGATATTTGAGTCTATATTTCGTGTAGGGATTACGTTCGTGACCGATCATATTAGAGATGTTCTAACATCTGTATGTTATAAATGTAATAAATGTAAACATCTCTGACACAGAGTAGAATTCATAGAGACAAATTCTATTATTTCTGTCTCTACGGCATTTCGGCTCTGTATTAGTGATGTTAGAGTATCTATAAATGACATAGCGTCAGAAAATATAGATAAACTCTCTCACTCATTTTCTACCGCTTATCCGAACTACCTCGGGTCACGGGGAGCCTGTGCCTATCTCAGGCGTCATCGGGCATCAAGGCAGGATACACCCTGGACAGAGTGCCAACCCATCGCAGGGCACACACACACACACACACTCTCATTCACTCACGCACTCTCACACTAGGGACAATTTTCCAGAGATGCCAATCAACCTACCATGCATGTCTTTGGACCGGGGGAGGAAACCGGAGTACCCGGAGGAAACCCCCGAGGCACGGGGAGAACATGCAAACTCCACACACACACAAGGTGGAGGCGGGAATCGAACCCCCAACCCTGGAGGTGTGAAGTGAACGTGCTAACCACTAAGCCAACGTGCCCCCCTATAGATAAACATATGCAATGTAATTATGTATCTGAGATGTTATCTCTAATATGATTGGTCACTAAAATAATCCCTACACAATCTAATCTGTATCATCTTATTAACTCACTATCATTATTAAATGTTGTATACAATACATTTCTTCTCCTCTGATAAAGAAACTCTTAATCCTCTTAAAATCCTCCTCACTACTTACTATCACTTTATAACCTTATGAGCTTTTTTAAGGGTTAAGATGCTTCATGAATAACTTTTATCTTTACTCGGATCTTCATTTTAATGGGAAACTGCAACATTTCTAAGAATTTTATTAGAATTTCGTCACCAGGACAAACTGTACATAATCATTTTAATGAATATTGGCTCAGGATTAGTAGGATAATCTGTGTAGAGAATGGATGAATGGATATTGTAAATTAAATGAGATTATTCATCATGTTTTTAGACCCTTTTACACGTTTCAAGCTTTAAATCTTATTCTTCTGCTGGAAGAGAACCTTTAGGTCACCAGTACAAGGCTGTGCATGAAGCTAGAACGTAGTAAAGATGTCTAGATAAAGGTTTAATAAAACATATATTTGGTGTATTGTCATTTTATATAGTGTCAATCACTGTATATTTTTAATTACATTCAAAATATCTTAACATGCTAAGATGTTATTTGTTTCCCTGAATAATAATAATAATAATAAATATAATAATTATAATAATAACTATAATAAAAATAATAATAATAATAATAATTATTATTATTATTATTATAATTATAATAATAGAAAAACAAGCATGTTACCATGGCAACACCCTAATATTTCAGAGTTTCATTTATTCCATTTACAAATGAGGTAAAAATGCTGCCAATGATTCATTGCATATTTTTGTTTGGTTTTCTTTTTATTCGTCTTTTTTTTATTTATTTATTTTTTTAAACATTTTGCACAATGTTAAATAGTGTATGGAAAAAAAAAGAAAGAAAGAAAAAAAAAAAAATCACTGAACCGAAGTCACTACATGGCAGACACACGACATTGTAAAACAAGAACTCGAGATAGTAGTACAAAACAAAATAACTTAATGACAGGTCAGTAGCATTAAGTAAACACACTGTTTGGATGCATTTCTTTCCACAGGAGACAAAAAAAAAAACGGAAAATGAAAAAAAAAAACAAAAAAACAAACAAACAAAAAAAAACCTCGTTCCCAAATGACTGTTGTGACGTTGTGATAAATATCACTAGTGACCAAAGTAGCATGCGAGTTCTTTTTCGGAGAAAGACGAGCATGTTTATTATTATTATTATTATTATTATTATTATTATCTGAATGTTGGCACGTTGCTAAGCAGGTGATGATGTAAACAGAAATGATTTTTAAAAAGAGTAGCAGTGTCTACGATCCAAAAGTAAAAAGTGATATTAGAGTAATAACACTTGTGATTTTTTTTTTTTTTTTTTTTTTTTTGTAAATTCTCCGTACTACTGGAGTAAACCAGGGACATGGTCTCTACCCAGTGTATCCCATTATTAGATATATTGCATATTCTGCACTGCAGCTACTAAATATCACTTTTCTAACAGTAAACAAGGTGCTCAGTTTATGGAATCAAAATCAGAGCAAACTCATGAGAAATGTAGGAATGGCACTCGTAATGTTTGTGGGTTTCATCCGAACGCGGAATTAACGGAAAATCTGGAAAAATTCTATTTTCTTGCAGCTTGAAAAACCAAACTTAACTGCTGTGCTCTAGAGTTACAGATAAAGTACAAAGTAAGTAGGAAAGAAACAAAACAAAAACAAATCCAAGCTGTTAAAACATTTTGATTCGAAATACTGAAAGTACAATACAGCCACTCGCAGAGAGTAAACGGTGCTCGTCTATTTTGTAGCTTTCTATAAATGGACCGTATTAACGTGACGTTTTCTAGACCAGACGCGGACAGCTAAGCTTTAAGGCGATGGCGTGTAATCTAGCAGTTTCTATCGATGATCGGTAGCTATGATGACACGGTTCACTGCTCTGTGCCTGTAGTTGTAACATGCTCATGCCGCTCTATGGGTTTCTAAAGCTGCCGTTTTCTGCTCTGTGTGAATTTCACAGGTACACGGCTCTACGCTGGAGGTCTAACCTACACGAACAGGTTCTACTGTTTTTTTTTTGTTTGTTTTTATCAACGTTGTGAGTGCCATCAATTGATTGCTACTAAAAGACTTCATTTTTTTTTTTTTTAAACAAGCTACTGATCTGCATAAAAAAAAAAACGCACGAGGCAGTTATTTCTACTATGAACCGAGAACTGCGAGATTAGGGGCAGTAATTAGGAAAGCGGTGCCTGTTCAGACGCTACAGCACAGTCTTGTGTTTTGGTGAGGTGCCATCTACAACATTTTCTTTCCTGGTCCTACATCTGAAACAAACCTTCTTCTCTTCTTTTCCCTGTTTCGTCTACAACGATACGAGTCTCACTGGTTTAACACGGATTCAGGCAGAAGCACAAAACTGAAAGCAGTTCTAACCAGTGGGACCGGTATCCTTAATTACTCATGCTTAAAATCCTCTCAATGTTCTGGCTTCTCTTAACTTACTTTCCTCATCTGGACCCTCTCCGGATCCACAGCCGACACAAGACTCGTCATGGTTTCCTTAATAGCGCCTGGATAAACTATACAGCTAGATGCAGAACGTAGGCTAGAACACAAAAACCTTGAGCTAGAAATATCACAAAATCTTTGCTAGATCATAAAAACCTCAGCGGCATGGAGGAATTAATCTAATAAACAGTGTGGATATCTGAAACCAAGCACACACTGAGGTTTAACAGTTTTACTTGTCATCGAGTCTCATTCGCATTTAACCGAATCAAATTCTTGCCGATGCTCTAAACGACCGACTCTGGCTGAATATTAATGCAGTATCGCTGCCAGTGGAAACACAGGGTTACTTCTGGATGCCAGCTGCCTGTCTGCTGTCCCAAAGAGAACTGTTTAACTTACAAAACTTACAATTATTGTTGCAGGTTTACATGCGACACAAAGGTCATTGTACTGTAGGGGTTCAACCGATCTGAGAACATTAACAAGCAGGCTCAAGGGCAGGAAAT
>NC_083475.1:18445682-18448182 GCF_030014155.1 Tachysurus vachellii
GATATTCATAGCATTTCAAAGTATTTCTTTCCAGTATTTCGATCAACTAACACTACTACAGAAATATTAACTAGGCTGATTTGAATAAAAGATCACATACAGCAACACGTCGTTAAGATTTATATACGACGGCGCCGTTCGACGCTTCGTTCCGATTGGTCAGAAGGTGTCGGGCGACTTATTCACGTGGCGATTTTCACCGTTATTTTACAGACGTTTCACAAAATTGTAAATTGAGTTAAAAAAAAAATAAAGTCAAATAAATGAATACAAACTTTCTAGCTATTTTAAATCAGCCACGCAAAAGAACGAAAGGTCTCAGCGTTCCATATTTTTTTCAGAGTGACCTGATCGGTGGTATAAATCGCTGAGACTTATGAGTCTTATCAGCAATTCAATCCTGTTATTCTCAATCTCGGTTATTAAAATTAAACAATTCATCAATGCCGCTGGGTAAAAAAAAAAAAAAAAAAAAACTGGACTGCTTTGGGTTTAATTGATTCAAATCGATTTTGCTTCTTGTGGTCTAAAGAAATAGCGTACTGCGAGTCACAGCGTGCTTTTACAACCCTTTATTTTTTTATTAGTAAATGTTATCGAGTTATCCGTAAGGGGGGATAAAAGTAACCTGTGTACATAAAGGTTAGTTTAGGAAATGCAGGGCTTTAGGATGGCATCGGATGAGAGCTAAGGCTGAGTCCCTTTAAGAGTCTATCCACTTGACTGCCACGGCTAGGATCAAGGCAAGGAATAGAAGTCTCTCGGTGAAGAATGTCCTCGATTTATTTATTTTGAGTGTTTTTTCAAGATGCACGAGCAGCAAAGAGACAGCAAGGCTCAAATTGAGCGGAAAATAAGCTACTAAAGTTCACGTGTCGTATTTAAAGCATGTGAACAAATCATCAGGACAGAGAAATGCTCAAGTCAGGTATGAGTGCTAGGCGGTGATCAGCGTGTCATGCTCAAATAACACACACACACACACACGTACATGTACATGTACACAAACACAAAGAGTGGAACAGGACAGGAGGGAATGTAGGAGGAAGGAAGAGTAAGGGACATAAGGAGAGAGAGAGAGAGGAAGAGAGAGAAAGAAAGAGAGAGATAATTACTACAGAGTTGGTTGCAGGGGCAGACTTTTTTCACCATCTTCCCTGAAGCATGAAGAGAAGCATGGGATTGGAGAGAGTCAGTGTTAAAGTCACTCCACTTCCAACACAATGCATTACAGATCTTTACCAACTGTGCTAAAGCTAACTTGTGTCTCTGGGCGTGATTTAGAGCAACACTGTGCACTAAACCTTTAAAACGAGGCACAGGAGCTAACCTTCAGCATGGCTTTCTCTCATTTAACTCTTTTAAATTCATTCAAATGTGCACTGGCTGTCATCTAATTAGAACAGATTAGATTCATGCTCTAAAAGCACCGATTTAGACGTTAATCAGAGATGAGGTTTGTGCACCCAAACGTAGGATTTCCTTCAACATCATTGATTTATTTTCCATTTATTTCACTTGAGTTTGGTCTTTCGATGGCTTGTTTTTCAGCCGATTTTCCACCACAGACTTCGAACTTAGAGAAAACTGCTGGATGGTTTCGCTCCGTGTGACTTTTCATGCCTCACTCTAAATAAAATATAAAACACATTTACTGTATTTTATTATGTAGCACATTCTGTCATCATGTGGTAATTTCATTGTGAGCTTGATAATAAAGTCTCCTGATTTACACTCGATTGCTGAAAGATTTAAAACGCGTCCTAATTTCCGAATAAACCAATAAATAATTAAAGACACGTTAGGGAAAAAATCCTTCATGCATCAAAAGCGCTTTACTACGGATGAAGTGAGAGGAAATCCGAATTGTTTATAACTTCATAGTGCAAGAAAAGAAAAACATGACATTTTAACAGTAAACAGTCATAATAAAAAATAATCTAAGGCATAATGGTCCCCCCCCCCCAAAAAAAAAACAAACAAACAAACAAACAAACTAATACTTTTAAAGAAATAAATCAGTGGTTTGGTTTAAAACGTCAGAATAGTTATTGTAAAATTAGAATTAAATAAATAAAAATTGTTAAATAGGTACGATAAGGATTAAAGTTTTTAGTGTTTGAGAGAGATATAATATTATATATTACCAGCATATATAGTGACACGTGAGCATTAAACTATGTCGTTGGTTTAGTAGTAGAAGCATTTTGGTTTAGGTGTGAATTTGGATCGATCTGAATTGGCGCAAAAGTCGGGAAAGTGTTCCCTTAAAAAAAAAAAAAAAAAAAGGAATGACGTCAGAGTGTAGGAAAGTAGACAAAGGAAAAGCGTTACACACAAAGAGCCAAGCACGGCGTACTCAGAAAACGGGTCCTTCTGCCACCTGGTTTGAAGGTCAATCTCTCCGACCCACAGCTGAACTTTACACAGCCTGTGGCACAAAAAGAGGGAAGAGAGAGAAAAAGAACGAGGTACAGAAAAGGAGAGGAAGAAGGAAACA
>NC_083475.1:18450682-18460682 GCF_030014155.1 Tachysurus vachellii
GACAGTGTGGCCTCACTGGTGTAGGCGGAGTATAGGTTCTCGCTGGAGGGTGAGGGCTTGAAAGCCTGAAGCAGGGGATTGCTCCCTGTGTCCCCTAACTCACTGGGGACGGGGAAGGCCTGATGGGTCGGGTACACTGAGGGAGCACTCTGTGTAGATAGAGTGGTGCTCCCTAAAACACACACAGACACACACACACACACACACACATACACACACACATACACACACACACACATACACACATACACACACACATACACACACACATACACACACAGCAACTTGTTATTTTCAAGGCCATGTTTTTAATCACCCACTTTGTGTTTTCGGGTGTAAAAGAATAAAAGCGTACCAGGCTGAACCGGGCTCTTACTGCCCTGAGAACTAGTGCGGCTTGACTTGCTGCTTTTGCTCTTGGTGGGTCGGCGCCTGCGGCCAGCCATGTTCCCTGCAGGAGGGTTTATGATGGCGGGTGGGACTTTGCCAACTCGGCCGAAAAGGGCATCGATTTCCTCTTTCTGTCGAGCGTACAGAGCCTGACTCTCCATCATGTGCCTGACAACACAATAATAATAATAATAATAATAATAATAATAATAATAATAATAATAATAATAAATTACATTGAACACCTTAGACCTCAGCAAAAGAATCACTACTTATAATAATAACTTTTAAGAACACTCATTCTCTCACTCACTCATTTTCTACCACTTATCCGAACTACCTCGGGTCACGGGGAGCCTGTGCCTATCTCAGGCGTCATCGGGCATCAAGTCAGGATACACCCTGGACGGAGTGCCAACCCATCACAGGGCACACACACACACACTCTCATTCACTCACGCAATCACACACTACGGACAATTTTCCAGAGATGCCAATCAACCTACCATGCATGTCTTTGGACCGGGGGAGGAAACCGGAGTACCCGGAGGAAACCCCCGAGGCACGGGGAGAACATGCAAACTCCACACACACAAGGTGGAGGCGGGAATCGAACCCCCAACCCTGGAGGTGTGAGGCGAACGTGCTAACCACTAAGCCACCGTGCCCCCAACTTATAAAAACAATAATAATAATATCTCACAACAGTGTTTAAGAGTACAGATTAGACAGAACGAACAGATTATTGTAAGCTTTTTTCTAGTGTAGATATTGACTGTTGTTCAGAAAGCAAACAAAAAAAAACAAGACAATGTGTAAAAAAAAATGGAAATGCAATGTAGGGAATAAAATGTAAAGTAAAAAAGTAATATATATTAAAAAAAATACATTTATGAATTAAAGCATTCCCATATACACTAAAGTTATTTTTTCTATTTTAATTATTACTTAATTAATTCATTTTTGCATTCATTAAGAGTTCCTCAATCTATTTAGTTAAGATGAAAAAATGAAATTATTTTTTGCCATGATGTAACTGTTTTGCTGCATCACTGTTCACAAAACAGAGAGAGAAACCTACTTCTCACGTAGCTTGCTGATTTCCTGCTTGAAGTCCTCGTCTTCAAACTCTGAGTCATTATCACTGCTGAAGTAGGAGTTAAAGGAGTTGTTCATGCTCATCTGGCTCTTGCCCTCAGGACTGAGTGCAGGGCCGTTGCCCATAACTTGAGAACTCTGTTGTGGTGGTTCTTGAGACTCTGCATCACCATGTGTGGGAGTTACGGGCTCGACAGCGGCTCGACTCACAGAGAAACGTCCTACTGTGGTTTCGCTGTTGGTGGTCACCTGGAAGCGGCCGATCGTAGTGGGCTGGCCGGGTGGCACAGGGGGCAAACCGTCCACCGCATCACCTCCTACCGCACGCAAAGGATGACAGGACCTGTGCAGAGTGTTCTCAGGACTGGAGAGATTAGAGGATGAGGAGGAGGTGGATGAAGATGTAGTAGAGGAAGTTGAGTCACTAGAGGAGGTAGGAGGCAGCAGGGAAGAGTCATCAGCTTCTACCACCTGGAAGATGTGAAAGAAAAAAATAGAAGAGAGAGAAAAAAAAAAATCAAAGCAGTTAGACATGGCGATAACTCACTACAGAGTAACTCACTACAGAAAAGTAAAAACTAAAATAGTTTTTTTGTTTATACTAAAAACATTAGATACAAGAGAGCTGTAACGATCCTCACCTGAAATCGACCCAATGTGAAACCTCCGGGTACAGGAACAGCCCTTGGGTCCCCTTCAAGAGAAAACGGAACTGAAAGAGACGGAAAATTAGATGATAGAAGAATAAAAACCTGCTAAAATATCAGACCGGGGTTTTTTTTCCCTCTTCCAAGTTTTTTGCACTGCAAAACCTTTTATTTTTAAAAGTCATATTTTGGCATTGAGTAAAAGAAACATCACACACCTGGCTGCCCTCCAGAAGTCACCCCGGTTTGAGAGGACTGCAGAAGAGAGAGAGAGAAAGGAGGAGAATTACATGATTACGGAGTGATCCTGTCCACTACAGTGTGTTCTGAACACAACTGCATGAGCAATCACGTTCATGATTATCCAGAGATTACGTATGTATATATATGTGACATGTAGGGTTGCAAAGGGGCGGAAGGTTTCCGGTAAATTTCCGGAAACTTTCCACGGGAACTTAATGTGGGGAATTTTGGAAATATTCCAAATTGGAAGCTTTATGGGAATTTACAGGAATTTATGGGAATTATTTCGAAATATAGGGAAATGTATATAAACTATATCATACACAAACATAAATAAACATTTTGTTTGGTCATAAGCAGACATGCATGCAAGGTAATACAACTTTTGAAAATGACGTCTTGACTGATTTAATTGTAAGTAGAACTTTAATTGATTATTTCATTGATTAACACAAAAGCATAATAAACATTATTATGCTTGTAATAAACATAATAAACTTAATAATTGTAATAAACATTATTTTATAGAGGATTTTTTTTTATGTCAGGGGAGTGCGTGTGTGTGTGTGAGGGTCATCAGATTATCTGTGCATGTGGTAACACTCCTAATTTACTGCTTATTAAGAGTTAGTAAAGTAGTTATTAAGTTTAGGTATTGGGTACAATTAAGAATGTAGAATAAAGTAATGCAGAATAAGGCATTAATATGTGCTTAATAAGTACTAATAAATGGCAACTGCATTTTTTTAAAAATTCCCAGTTTATTTCCATATATTCCCGTTAATTCCCATATATTCCCGTTAATTCCCGTATATTCCCATATATTCCCTTTAATTCCCATATATTCCCGTTAATTCCCATATATTCCCGTTAATTCCCATGGAAAGTTTCCAGCCTTGAAATTTCCCGGAATTTTGCAGCCCTAGTGACATGTGGGTGTCTTGTCTAAGCATGTTAGTCTGTACTGACGTTGCTAACCGACACAGTCTCAGGGCTCAGAGCTCGTCTCAGCTGGGCATCCAGATCCTCCAGTGGCTGCTGGGACTAAAGGAACAAGCCGGTTATCTGGTTAGTGAAGTCCACTTAGTCACATCGTATAAAAACTAATCTATCATGAGAAAAAGCAGTGTGATTACATTCCGCAAAAACAAGAACTAAAAAAAAAAAAAACGAAAAAAATTATAAAGGCTTTAATGGAAGTCTGCTGAGCTTTTAGGACACATCACTCTTTTAAATAGGAAATTAAATGCTCTGTGTTCAAGTGCTCAATCTGTCCTTAAGTAATTTTTACTCTTTAAGTGTCTTTGTGCCAGGGAAAGTCACAGTTTCTTTCAAAAGCTAATCATCACATCTGAGCGTAATAAAATGGCTTTCTTTAAAGCTGCAGATTTCACGTTTTTAAGTGCAGCACAATTAAATAAATATCCCAAAATTATATGTAAAATAATTCCTAAACTCCTCAGAAACACAGAAGACAGGGAGAGAGAGAAAGAGTGAAAGAGTGACATAAGGGTTAATAAGAATCACAGGCTTAATGAGGTTCATAGAAATGTGATGCCATGCAAAATTGATATTAATCTGATTAGCAAAAGCTCTGCATGCCTCACTTGTTTTTTTCAGGACAGTGGACAGAGAGAGAGAGAGAGAGAGAGAGAGAGAGAGAGAGAGAGAGAGACAGAGAGAGAAAGAAAAAGAGAGAGAGAAAAAGAGAGAGAGAGAGAGAAAGAGAGAGAGAGAAAGAGAAAGAAAAAGAGAGCGAGAGAGAGAGAAAGAGAGATAGAGAAAGAGAGAAAGAGAGAGAGAGAGAGGGAGAGAGAGAGAAAGAGAGAAAGAGAGAGAGAGAGAGAGAGAGAGAGAGAGAGAGAGAAAGAAAAAGAGAGAGAGCAAGCGAGAGAGAGAGAGAGTGAGAGAGGCAGGAGAGGGTGTGTGAGAGAGAGAGAGAGAGAGTGAGAGTAAGAGAGGCAGGAGAGGGTGTGAAAGAGAGGGTGAGAGAGAGGGTGAGAGAGAGGGTGAGAGAGAGAAGCAGGAGAGGGTGAGAGAGAGAGGGGGGGGTGAGAGAGAGAGGCAGGAGAGGGTGTGTGAGAGAGAGAGAGAGAGAGAGAGAGAGAGAGAGGGTGTGAGAGAGAGGGGGTGTGAGAGAGAGAGAGAGAGAGAGAGAGAGAGAGAGAGGAAGGAGAGGGTGTGTGAGAGAGAGAGAGAGAGAGAGAGAGAGAGAGAGAGAGAGAGAGAGAGAGAGAGAGAGAGAGAGAGAGGAAGGAGAGGGTGAGCTGTGTTTAACATGGTGAGGAAAGTAGAAGACTAAACAACAGAAGCAGAGCAGTGATAGAAAAGAGAAGAGTAATGCACCTGAGTTAGACAAGGTCCGGGGAAGAGAGGCGGGTGTTCTGTGGGTGGCGTGCCGGCCTGCTCGGAGCCGACAGGCAACACCTGATGAGATGAAGATGAAGGTCAAACCACAGCATTTGGTACAGAGCAGAAAAGGCTAATGTGCCACCTATAGGCCACATGCAGCTTCCCAGAGGAACCACCCTTAACTTTTACACAGTCAAAGACTCTTATTTTTTATTTCATTAAAATCTATTCACTAAAGAGTTAAAGCTATCAGGGTTTTACTGTGGTGATGTAATACAGTAGGTCAAAACTTTTCCCCTCCACATTTAGCTTTATTAATACATTACATACTGCTTTAAATAATATCCACCAGGTTTAAATGTTACACGTGAACAATGACACGTTTCCTATTTATTGGAGCATATTATTTCATATCAGCACATCTTTAAACTCCAAGAGCAGTTTAAGATATTTACGTTATTGACTATTTGAGTTTTGGAGTTCTGAGGGTTGGACAAAATGGTTTTCTGTACAGATATTTTTTTTTAGCATTTATTTTATTTATTAAAATGTATTATTTATTAAAATTTATTACAATTTTATTCAAATGTATTATTTATAGCATTTATTAAATTTATATTAAATTTATATTAAATTTATAGCATTTATTAAAATTTATTTTATTTTTTTTTGTATAAAATAAAACCTTACACGAAGACCTTTAAGGTGGCTGCTTTTAAGGTGGACAAAAATTTATTTAGCATTTATAGAAGGGCTCATTTTTGGTCCCATTCCTTTTGAGCAAAAGGCCGGTGATGGAACGACTGTTTATAGCTGCTATAACTCGCGTGATAATAAGAACTAACTTGTTTTCAAAAGATAATATACAATAATATTGAACATTTTAATTCTTTAATAAATAAATCGTTGGCAGAAAGGAATAAAACACTACAGGATGCTCGGTTATTGGAAACTTCGAGCTGGAAGCTCTATCGTTTTCTAATAACAGCACAATTCCAAATGTTTGATTCAACACATAATAAAAACACATGCATTAGATCTTGTGTAGAAGCCAAAGTTGTGTGTGTGGTGTTAAGTAGCAGAATAGACATTCAGTAAGGTGTTAGTGATTCTACAGAATGAGGCTGCTGACAGAGAACGGAAATAAGTGTTCAATGTCAGCTGTTGTTATAGGATCTGATGCTCATCGAGACACAACGGCGACTTACCGGCAATCGAGACAATGGCGTTTTGCTGCCAGGGGTGGCGCTTGTGACGGGGGTGGTCATAGGAGAGCTCAGAGGTAAGCTAGTTGGAGGAAGAGGGGTAGTGGTAGAAGTGGTAGGGGAGGATGTCCCAGGAGCAGACGGCTCTGTGACACCGCTGTCAGTTGTTGCTGAAGGCGGACCAGCACTCATGTCCATGAAGAGTGAGCGCAGCTTCTTATCTAGAGCATGGATGTCATCAATGCCTGGGGTTTTGCTTTGAAGGTCGCTCTCACATTCGACACAGTGAGAATGGGCCTGATTGGGCAGCGTAGAAGGCTGCGGTTGGCTGTGAACCGGGGTGGGCTGCACCACAGGAGCACTGCTGGTGACTGGCATCTGTGGCAAAGAGGTGACCGAGATCGGCGCAACGACACCAGGGGTGGGCTGAGGTGTTTGAATAGCTGTGATGGGGGCAACAGGAGGGGTGATTTGGGCTATGCTGGAACTGACAATAGGTTGTTCTGTGATTCCACCAGGAAGAGAGTTCACATTGTTTACAATGGAAGCGTGTTGGCAGTGCGGAGCTACACTACCTGGGACTGCTGTGCTGATAGTAGTGTGGACTGGGACTGCTGGTTGGGGAAGAAGTGCAGAAGAGGATGAGGAATGCGGAGCTGAGAAAGGCTGAGCCGCCATACCGGTCACAACAGGGTGACTGACAGGCAGGGGGATCTGAGGAGGTAAGGAGACCACTACAGGTGTGAGTGAGGATGGGGGTGAGGAGGACAAAGAGGAGACTGCCAGAGGAGGCCCAGCTAGCTCAGAGGACTGTGGTGGGGATGACAGCATGGTAGTAGAGGAGGGTGGCAAAGCGCTAACTGCAGGTAACAACGGAGGAAGGGAGGTGTTGAGGGTCGGGGGCGCTGTGCTCGGCCCAGGGTCGTACTGGCCCTGACGAATCTCAGCAAACGCCTGCTGCAGAGAAAGTGTTGAAGCGGACTGAGACAGACCCATCGCAGGCAGTCCCGCTGTTGAGAAATACACACAATCACATTTGTGTTGCTAGTTAACTGGCCCGTTAAACCAATGCGAACAGATTACTCTAATCACATAGCAGCAAGAAGTCCTATCGTCCATGAACGATGGATTACAGTGTAACACAGTGTAACTGTGCATCAGCCAAACATACAGTAACATCACTACGACAGAAACAATCATTCTGCTTACGTGCTGAAGGCTGCTCGAATATAGGAGCAGGGGGTTGAACCGCGCTGAAGAATTGTTCCTTGAGTCTGGACTCAGGAACGGGACTGACGATGAACCTGCGGCCTGCCGAGGTTACCACATGCGTAGTGGTACTCACACCAGCACCTTGATTAAGACCAGAGACTCTAATGAACTCCTCTAAAAAACACAACAGCTTAAATCTTGAAAACACTAGCTGGATTGTGTGGATCTACCTGGCTGGAGAGTCGTGTACGGAACAGACATCGGCGCCTCAGAATTGTTCACAGTCTGTGGAACGAGAGCGAGTCTAGCGTTAAAGTTCTCCGTCACGTCACGATGTGACGATGACGTACAAAGCGCTAAATGCACTTCAGTTTAACTCTCAGTATAACAACGCAGATTAAAACAAGATGTCCGATATAGTCAGAAATAGAAAATCCATATATTCTGGATGCAGTACCTGGCTGCCTTCCCTTTCAAGACCCCGTTCATCTGCAGTTTCGATAACCTCCCGCACCTGTTCGACGAACGACTCTCGCTCACTCTCCAGAATAAACTCGCTCTCAACCTGTTAGACAAAGTGCACAGAACCTACAGTGTGAATTAGGTGTATAAAATATAGCAAAATAAATAAAGCACTGTGTGAATTACAAAGGGGGAAAAACCTACATTCCACCCATGACCTTAATTAACTTTCGTTCTCCTTTTGTTTTTAAACAGTGATGCCAAATTCTACATTTGATTAAGTGAAACAAAATCTGCGTTCCAAACACTAGCACTTTAATTAAGTCTGTTGTTCCTGGAATTTGGGATTTTATTCAATCTTGCACTGTCATTAGAATTCATTTATGGCTGTAAGCCTTTGATGGTGCGGATCGGTGCAAACATCTGGTAAGTGTTAGAAAAAGCGAAAACAAAACATTTTCGCCAATCTGCTGGAAAATCGGCCCTGATTATAATGACTAGTATGTGTGGTTACCATGATCTGAGCGATTTCCTCAGGATTATCGCCGTCCAGGTCGAACTTGAAAGTCACCATTTTCCTGTTGTGCGTTTCCAGCTGGCACTCGGCAACCCTGTCACCCATGTTAGAGATCTGAAAAACGAACGTCAAATGTGCATTAAAGTCTCAGTAACGAATAAAAACAGGGTTTGACGTAGGAGACGGGACCGATCCGTGGACGTACGTTGAGCACGTTAAGTTTGGCTTTGGTGATCTTGTCATGGCGAGAGCGACTGCGTACTGATCTGCGCTGGTGCCGTTTGGCCGAACGACCCTCGTGCCTGCCGCCGCTCGCGCCCTCGTTTCCGTCGCTCATGCCGGACGCCACATCGGACTGGTTGCTAAAGGGAAAAAATACACACAAAACGCATTTTAAACAGCTACACAGTACTCATTCATTCATTCATCTTCTACCGCTTATCCGAACTACCTCGGGTCACGGGGAGCCTGTGCCTATCTCAGGCGTCTTTGGGCATCAAGGCAGGATACACCCTGGATGGAGTGCCAACTCATCGCAGGGCACACACACACACACTCTCATTCACTCACGCAATCACACACTACGGACAATTTTCCAGAGATGCCAATCAACCTACCATGCATGTCTTTGGACCGGGGGAGGAAACCGGAGTACCCGGAGGAAACCCCCGAGGCACGGGGAGAACATGCAAACTCCACACACACAAGGCGGAGGCGGGAATCCCGACCCTGGAGGTGTGAGGCGAACGTGCTAACCACTAAGTCACCGTGCCCCCCCGCTACACAGAACTAAACATGCTAAAGGAGTAGAAGCATTCCGCCAAAAAATAAATAAATAAATATTTTTATCTTATGAATGAGCTGCAAATATTTTTTGTCTCTTTATTTATAGTTCCTTTTTATGCTCTGGAAAACATCTGTAAAATAAGATTCTCTTCTCGTACACATTACTTTTTCTTCACCGGCCTCGATCCGAAGCCGACAAACTCAGCTTATATCACGTGGATCGTGCGCCGTACAAGTATATAAAGAATAGTAATAGTATGTAAATGCATTACAAATTAGAACGATTGTTAAGCTATAAGGGAAACGATACGAACCTTTCCACTCCGAAAGGAACTGTTGGAGCCTGAAGCTGTGCCTTATCTGTAGTCTGAGAAGCAGTGAGGAACGCCTAGAATGAACATTAAGTAAATGTTAAAACTCAGCAACCGCCACAAGAGAAGACGAGCTGTGAGTAGATCGAGAGACTGAGTGAAGGGAGAAAGATAAAAATAAGTAAAACTGATAAATAAATCAATAAATAAATATCACTTTACTCCACTCAATGAAAAGGTAGAATACAAAACAGTTTAACATTTAGCATACACGTATGAAGAACATCGAAAAGAATATGAGATACAAACAAAATCAATTATATGTACTGCAAATTCCTTGCAACACAATAACATGGCCAGCTCAGCTTGAGGTTATTTTGGCATGGCATCCTTTCCAGAGGTACCTGAGCCGCGGAGTCTGACGTTAGCCCGGGCTGCTCGGTAGGGGTGGGGACGGTAGCCACACAGATTGTTGGCACAGTGGTCGCAAGCGGCAGAGGAGGAAGAACCGTCATCGTTTGGGGCTGTGATGACGCAGTGAGCAGTGGTGAGTTAGACGCAGACGTTATGGATCCCGGTGCTGGGGAGGAGGGAACCGATGAAGCCACAACAAGAAGCGGCTGCTGTCCCTGGGCCACTGTTAGAGGGAGCGGCTGAGCGGGCACTGATACAGGAGACATAAAGCCCAGGCCAGGTACGGATGGCTGGGGGACATAGGAGAGGGGCAGTGGAGTAAGTGTGATGATCGGCTGGATGAAGGGTGAGTGATCTGGAGTC
>NC_083475.1:18463182-18468182 GCF_030014155.1 Tachysurus vachellii
CATACCTGTGGATTAACCGGGTCGCACCATGGTGTTTGCTGAGGGCTGCTGGAGACCATAGGAACAGCCGTACTGGACTGCGGAGGCGGAGCCTGCTACAGTACGGATAGTGAGAGACAGAAAAACAGGGATGGAGGAAGAGAGAGATGGTAGTGGAGGAAACAGATACAAACAAAAAGACAACAAGTCAGAATAACAGAAACCATGACAACGACAACTGACTGACTGTTATTGAGCATTTCACACACAGACATCACCACGTGTTAGTGTGGGAGTGAGTAGGGCTTCATGCATGTGGAACGCTACGATGATTCCGAGCTTAAAGTTAACTGTTAGCACTGAAATAGTACACAGGTCGTGCTTAGTGCCGCCGTGAACACATCCTGGAATACATCTGGATTTCAGAAGCTTTCACACTTTTCCATAATAGAAGGGTGTGAGAGAGCAAACCCTTAGAAAGCTGTAGGCAAGTATACTTGTCTCCCTGCCTCGCCTTCAGAGTGCACAAGTATAGTTGCACGAGGCAGTTTCGCCTTACCTTCGCCTCCTGCCTACTATCACAGAGCTACATTGAAGCAAAAAAAAAGTTCCCCAAGCAGGTGAGATGGAAAAAGTCGAGAATTAAAAAGAAAACAGAAACGAAAAAGCAAGATATGGAATTGCAGCATGGCAGCGATGTCAGATTTCTAAGGGTTAAAATGAACAAACTTTCACGCTGAAGGCAAAACTAAAATCCATTACAATAACAAATGATACAAATTTTTATTCAATGTGTACGTCAATAAAAGAGACAAAATGAGAAAATTAAAAATATTATACCGTTTTAACCGTTTCCAGCCAACTACAATAAGGCACCAGCTCTAGAAAAGCAGTAAATAAATAAAATAAAATAAAATAAAATAAAATAAAACAATACCATGTGGCTGAAACAACTAGCTGCGATATTAAAAAGCAGGTAAAGGGACTATAATGTGGAGAAGTAAACCTGCTCCAAGCCCCGATTTCTGTCGTATGTTTGTGTACGTTTGAAAATGCAAATTCTCAGTTACCTCTGGAACCCTCTCGCGCGTGACGCTTTAACGTTCGTTCGTTTATTTAGTTTTTAAATAAAACAAAAACATAAATGCTCCCTTCACGAAAAGGGGCTCCGTTCGAACGTTGAATTTGCATGTTAACGTTACGGATATACGGTGAACATCATACAGACCGTATATCTTCAAACCCACACATCATATATCGTTTTATATAAAAACATACAGACAAAATCGTACTTACTCGTATAGAAACTTCTGGAAAATAACAAACAAGACAACACAACACCGGTTTGTTAATCGAACAAACAAACAAACCCCACAAAAACAAAGACAAAGGGATTTCAGAAGGCAGGTTTACTTACACTTTGCCCTAAAAGCCCTCGCATACATTACAACCTTATATTGAGTTATGCATGGCTGGAGAGGGTTAAAACCACAACCACAGGGACAAACTGAATCGGATAAAAGAGAGAGAGAGGGAGTATGTGGGGGTTCGGGGTAGAGGGTAAGAAGAGCAGGTGGGTGTAATCACCAAAGCAGAACCCTGAAGGCTCAGAGCAGGCTCGTGGTAAGGAAGCTCAGGCTGGATGGTGGTTTGTCGGGTCCAGGAGCTCTGTAGATTGCTGATATGAGAGCTGGATGGTTCAGACAGAGGGATGAAGAGATAAGAGTGGTGAGTGGGAGGATGGCCCTCGCACATTCCGCTCCCTCTTTCGGACGTGTAAAGTTGTGTCGTCTTGTGGGGGATGGACTGAGCGAGCGAGGCATCCAGACCCGGGCGTCCTGCATGCGGAAGAGGTGGCGAGTGAAAGTCTCCGGTATCGGATGAAGTCACAGAGTCGCTGGAAGGATCCGGGCTGCGCTCTTTTTGAGCTTGGAGCAACAGCAGGCTTCCTGGAGGCAGTGGCATCTCCGGGCTGGTGTAGCTCCCCAGCTCCTCTGTGACCGGCTGCAGCCGACTGCACGGCCCCGCGTTTCCCGAAGCCTCCTCCAGACCCAGCTCCATAGAGCCACGCCGGGCTCGGTACAGTCTCGCTGCCAGAGCTCCCTGCTCTGCTTGGATGTTGTGCATGTGGAACTCGAAGGCAGTGCTGGGATCAGGAGCCAACACTGGTGGAGCAGAATGAGGAAATGGTGGATGAGGCTGATAGGAGGATTCTTGGGCTACACTAACTGGGGCTGGCTGAGGGATGGGACTGTGGCTCAGGCGCATGAGGCTCGGGATGTGTGAGTGTAGGTAGCCTGGGCTAGGCTGAGGGCTCTCGTACGCCAGACTCGCAGCAGCCTGAATTTGCTGGTGAAAGTTGAGCTGGTTGAGCTGATGTGCTGTTATTGGGTATCCACTGTACGCCATGGCCTCCAAGTGGTCCAGCAGGGCGGCCTGGTTGAGACTCAGTCTACGAACTGCCTCCTCCTGCTCCATCCGGATGTCCTTGTATTCCTGTAAGGACTCTGCAGAAGCCTGCATGTGCTCTGCCAGTCTATGAGCTGCTACGTTCTGTGGCAGGAAATGTGACGGCTCATGAGCTTCGATACTAGAGAACGGGTGGAGGCTGCTCCCGTAGCTGCGGTAGGCTGGCTGAAAGTGCCGTGTATGGGCCTCTAAGATGGAGGTGCTCTTCCGGCGCTGAACGTTGAAGCCTTTGGGTGGGCAGGACGGCGGCGGCGAGAAGGAGACGGGCCGCTCGGGGATGGAGGGGAAGGAGAGAGGCTCACACAAACCCGAGCCCCCTCCACCTCCATACGGCTGAGCCAGAGACTGCGGCTAAAGTGACAATAACAACACATTGCATCGTCGTGAGGTAGCAGAAGAAATGCAGCATCGTACAAATACACAGAGAGCAAGACAGAGAAAACGAGAGAGAATACAGAGAAATAATAGAGCAGATAAACTCATCAGAAAGCAAAGAAACCTCAAGAGTGTAGCACAAAGGTATGAAACGTTTAAAAGCAGGAATGTACTGTAGCAGAATAAAGGTGTGAAATTAAATACAGACAGGATGAAAGTTGCGTAGCTCCATTTCCAATGATTGCTGATGCTCTGGTGATAAAAATATATAAACATCAGGGGATCAGCAGTCAGCTCTAGTTTCCAGAAGAACGCAAAACCCCTAAGCATCTGTATTTAATGTGAAAAGGAGCGCTTGCTGTGGGACGGCCTCGGAAACCTAAAGCACACCAGCATCTGAAAGCTTTAATGGCATCATTGAGATGCAGATTTGTGTGTCAGACACTTTGCTTATACGATTTAGTATGTGTGTTAAATCTTTCACTAATGCTTTGTAACATTTAAAGGTGAGGTCTCCGTTGTTTTGAGAAATGCTTCAGAAAACTGAGTCGGGCCGACAAACTAAACAAAAACAAAAACGTGTAGCCAATGAGCAGAAAGGGGCGTGTCTTGTCAATATGGGTGGAGAGAGTGTTCAGTGCGCATGTGTGACATTAGCAGAAAGCGGTTTTAACATTGACATGGAGGATAAAAACAAAGAAAGAAAGTGAAGAAAGACTTACGATAAGGTAAGAAGTAGGACGTGTTAATATAAGATCAGCTTTCCAGCGCTGGAGAGAACTGAAGGAGCAGGAAGTTGGTCACATATTCACAGATTGGAGTTTCCTGAGTCAATAACTCCTGAGCTAAACGCTGTTACTACACAAATAACACCTCTTTTCTATCGTAGTAATGTAGAGACGCAGCTACAACCGTGTTTTGTGTAGTAACAGTGTTTAGCTCAGGAGTTATTGACTCTGGAAACTCCAATCTGTGAATATGTGACCAACTTTACTTAAGACGCCGAGGCGCTTTTTTCCTTCTCGATAGGTGAGTAACGTTGGTTTTGTTTTGTTACACAGAACTAATATATGTCTTTGTCCTTTACATGATTATACTTGTGTGTCATTTTTGCTTGTTTCTTTATCTGCAATCGTATTGTTCTTCCCTTCAGCTATGATAAAGACACATTTATTTCCAGTAGTTGCCTGGGTTACGTATGTATGTGTGGGCGGAGCTATCGATACAGGGGTGGGACCCATTTGGGTTAGGGGCGTGTTTGTTTTGGTGATTTCAAATGTCAACATTGGCTTTCAAACAACGGAGACCCCACCTTTAAGCTTATTCTGAGAAATATGTGAGTTTAAGCTTTCTATCAGTTTCCAGATCCCCAAAAAAAAAGCCTCAAGTGACTAATAGTAAAGACTGTAAAGTCAAGAGATTAAAGTTATAACAGACACAGCACCTTTCTGTGACTCGCTCCTTTACAAGCCCATTTTTACCCAATTCTAAAAATCGTCTGTTTATTAGATTACCGACAAGATTTTCCAGGTTATTTTCTTCCTAGAGATTTACAGTGAAATAAAAATGTGTGCAGATGTGAACTAAAAAGATCACATTAATGTCCTGTTCATTCCCTATCTCATACGTCTGCTCCTTCCTTACATCAGGGGAAAAAAGGATGTCGTTTGTGGTTTAAAATAAACGTATTTTATCTATGTAGGCCAATGAGAGATAGCGTTGCTAAGTAACAAGCACGAGAAATTTCCCCATTGTGGGACGAATAAAGGTGTATCTTATAAGGACTGAAACTGCTGGGTTATTTAGACTAAATGTGCTGTGTCACTGAGGCAGGCAGCCACTGAGGTGTGCCTTAATCTGAAAATGGTGACAGTGGACGTTGCTTTAAAGGGACAGACCAATTATGTGAGAAGAACGCAGCGTTCGAAGCGTAAAGTAAAAAGTACGGAAACCTTTACAGCGCAGATTTACTTCAATTTGATCTGAAGTATTGTTACGAATGAGATGCAAAGGACTAAATAAGGACTGAGAATAATTTCTGACTTTATATAATGACCTATTTTATCACTATACAGCCTAGAGATTTAGCACGTGGCATCGTTTCTATACAGTATATATGGAGGATAATAAAACAGGTCTTTGAATGGAACTCTTTCGTATAATCACATATTAGTTTC